>NC_092726.1:114237570-114537570 GCF_047496885.1 Scyliorhinus torazame | reverse complement strand
ACATAGACTAACCCGCACACACAGTTACTCCCCCCACACACTGTAACCCCACCTACAGATAAACAAGCACCCCCCCCACACACTAACCCTCATCACACACTAACCCCCCGCACACACACTAATCCCTCACACACACACAACCCCCCACATTCATTAACCCCACCCCACACAGACACTAACCCTCCACACACACACCAGCCCCACACACACACTAACGCCCCACACACGCACTACCCCTCACACAAACACACACTCACACCTCCACGCACACGCATTACACCTCCCACCTACACACTAACATACCCACACACACTTACCCCATACAGACACTAATCCCCCACAAACACACTAACCCTCCCATATACACACTAAACCCCACACACACACTAACCCTCCCAGACACACACACTAACACCCCACCAACACACACAATTCCCGCTCAAACACACACTAACCCCCGCACACACACGAACCACCCCCACACACACTACCCCCACCCCACACACGCACACTATCCCCCTTACACTCACACTAACGCCCCCCCCACACACACGCACACTAATCCCCACATACACAATGACGCCCCACAGATACTAACCTCCCCAAATCACACACACTAACTCCCCTCACACGCACACTAACCCCCATCACACACACACTAACCCACCCACACACACTAACCCCCTCACAAATACTAAACCCCCCCCACACACAAAAGACCCCACACACACTAACCCCCCAGACAGACTAACCCCCGACACAAACACTAACGCCCCCCACACACACTATCCCCCGAACACACGTTAACTCCCCCACACGCACTCAAACCCCTGACACACAATACCCACCCACACACACCAACCAACACACACACTAACGCCCCACACACGCACTAACCCTGACACATACACACACTATCCCCCTACCCACACACATTACCCCTCCCACCCACAAATTAACCCTCCCATACACACACGAACGCATACAGACATTAACCCCCCACAAATAAACTAACCCTCCCATACACACACTAAACCCCACACACACTGACCCTCCCTACACACGCACACTACCCCCGCACATACACACAGACCCCCACCCACACACACTATCCACCCACACACACACTAACTCCCCGCCAACACACACTAACCCCCTCACACACACTAACAACTCACCAACACGCACACACTAACCCTCCCATACACACACTAACCCCCCACACGCTCACACACACTAAACCCACCCCCAAGCACACTTACCCCTCCCCCAGGCACACTAACCCCTCTCACACATACTACCCCCACCCCACACACGCACACTATCCCCCTCACACACACACTAACAACACCCACACACACACACGCGCAGACTAATCCCCCCACATACACAATGACGCCCCACTGATACTAACCTCCCAAAATCAAACACACTAACTCCCCTCACACGCACACTAACCCCCATCACACACACACTAACCCACCCACACACACTGATCCCCTCACAAATACTAACTCCCCCCCACACACACAAAGACCCCACACACACACTAACCCCCCAGACAGTCTAACCCCCCACACAAACTCTAACGCCCCCCCACACACACTATCCCCCGAACACACGTTAACTCCCCCACACGCACTTAAACCCCTGACACACAATACCCTCCCCACACACACACCAACCAACACACACACACTAACGCCCCACACCCGCACTAACCCTCACACATACACAGACTAACCCCCTACCCACACACATTACTCCTCCCACCCACAAATTAACATCCCCACACACACACGAACCCAATACAGACACTAACCCCCCACAAATACACTAAACCTCCCATACACATACTAAACCCCACACACACTAACCCTCCCACACACACACACTAACCCTCCACCAACACACACAATACCCGCTCAAAGACACACTAAGCCCCGCACACACACATTAACCACTCCAGACACAAACACTAACCTCCCTCACACACACACTAAAACCCCGACACACACTAACACCCCGCACACACACACTATCCCCCCCACACACACACACTAACCGCCCCCCCACACACACACACGCTAACCACACTCCCACAAACACTTACCCCACCCAGACATACTAACCCCCCGCACACTAACCAGCCGCACACACACTGACGCCCCACAGACACTAACCTACCCACGCGCACACACTAATCCCCCTCACACACACACTAACACCCTCACACATTCACTAACCCCGTCGCGCACACACACACCCCTGACACACACAGTAACCTCCCCACACAAACTAACCCCCCTCACACACACTAACCACCCCCTCACACACACACTAACCCCCCTCCCCCACACAATCACGCTAACCCCCCTCACACGCACACTAACCCCCTCAGACACGCACACTAACCCACCGACACACACACTGACGCATCACAGACACTAACCTCCCCAAAACACATACACTAGCCCCTCTCACACACACGCTACCCCTCCTCACAGACACTAATGCCCCCCACACACTCACCCCCTCACACACACTAATTCCCCCACACACGCTAACCCCCACCACACACACACTATCCCACCCACACACACTAACCCACCCCCCACACACACACTATCACACCCACACACACACTAAACCCCCACACACTCACTGACCCCCTCCCCCCACACAATCACTAATCCGCCACCCCACACCCACTAACCCGCCACACACACTGACCCCCCCCACACACTGACCCACCCCCACACGAAATAACACCCGCATACATACACTAACACGCCCACACACACATTAACCACCCCCAAACACACACACTAACCCCTCAATACACACACTGACACCCCCAAAACACACATACTAACCACCCGCCCCACACACACACACTAACCGCCCCACATCACTACCCCCCACACACACTGACACCCCCCCCACACACACTAACCACCCGCACACACACTAACCCCCCACCAACACACACTAAACCCCCTCACACACACACTAACACCACATCAACACACACACTAACCCCCCCCCACACACTAACTCCCCACACACACTCACACACATTATCCCCACCCCCACAGACACTTACCCCCCAGACACTCTACCCCCACACACTATCCTACACCACACAGACTAACCCCCCTACACAAACCAGCCACCCCACACGCCGAGACCCTCCCCACACACAGTAACCCACCCAACGCACACACTGTACCCCCACCCACACATAACCTAACAACCACACCACACACACTAACAGCCTTCCCACACACACATTAAACGCATTTCCACACACACACTAACCAACCCCACCCCCGCACACGCACTCTCAGCCCTCACACCCACTTTAACCCCAACCTCCCCACACAAACACACACACTAACCCCCCCCACACACACACACACAAACCCCACACACACTAACACCCACCGACCCACACATTAACCTCCGCCCCACAGACGCACTAACCCCCCCCCACACATCCACACTAACCCCATCACACATTAATCCACCCGCACACAAACAAATCCCTCACACACACTGACCCCACTACAAACACTATCCCCCTACACACACTAACCCCCACCCACACACAAACTCCCCACACACATTCATTAACCCCCATCCCACACACACACTAAAGCCCCCACACACACACCAACCCCCACACACACTAACGCCGCACACACGCACGAACACTCACACACACACACACAAACCCCCCCACCCACACGCATTCCCCCTCCCACCTACACACTAACATCCTCACACACACTAACACTATACAAACACGAAGCCCCCACAAACACACTAACCGTCCCTTATACTCACTAAACCCCACACACACACTAACCCCCCCCACACACACACACACAAACCCCACACACACTAACACCCACCGACCCACACATTAACCTCCGCCCCACAGACGCACTAACCCCCCCCCACACATCCACACTAACCCCATCACACATTAATCCACCCGCACACAAACAAATCCCTCACACACACTGACCCCACTACAAACACTATCCCCCTACACACACTAACCCCCACCCACACACAAACTCCCCACACACATTCATTAACCCCCATCCCACACACACACTAAAGCCCCCACACACACACCAACCCCCACACACACTAACGCCGCACACACGCACGAACACTCACACACACACACACAAACCCCCCCACCCACACGCATTCCCCCTCCCACCTACACACTAACATCCTCACACACACTAACACTATACAAACACGAAGCCCCCACAAACACACTAACCGTCCCTTATACTCACTAAACCCCACACACACACTAACCCTCCCACACACACACTAACACCCCACCAACACACACAATACCCGCTCAAACACACACTAACCCCCGCACACACACTAACGACCCTCACACACACACTCACCCCCACACACACGCATTACCCCTCCCACCTACACACTAACATCCTCACACACACACGAACCCCATACAGACGCTAACCCCCCACAAATACACTAACCCTCCCATACACACACTAAACCCCACACACACTAACCACCCCAGACACAAACACTAACCCCCCACACACACTAACCCCCCCCCACACACTAACACCCCGCACACACACACTAACCCCCCCCACACACACACACACTAACCCCCCACAGACACTCACACACGCTAACCCCTCTCCCACAAACACTTACCCCATCCAGACATACTAACCCCCCACACACTAACTAACCCCACACACACTGACGCCCCACAGACACTAACCTACACACGCGCACACACTAATCCCCCTCACACACACACTAACACCCTCACACATTCACTAACCCCCTCACACACACATACACACACACACACCCCTTACACACACAGTAACCTCCCCACACACACTAACCCCCTCACACACACTAACTACCCCCTCTCACACGCACACTAAACCCCCCCCCCCACACACGCACACTAATCCCCCCTCACACGCACACTAAACCCCCTCACACACGCACACTAACCCACCGACACACACACTGACGCATCGCAGACACTAACCTCCCCAAAACACATACACTAACCCCCCTCACACACACGCTACCACTCCTCACAGACACTAATACCCCACACACTCTAACCCCCTAACACACACTAACTCTCCCACACACGCTAACCCCCACAACACACACATTAACCCACCCACACACACACTAACCCCTCCCACCCACACACACACACTGACCCCACCACACACACACACTGACCCCTCCCCACACATACTGACCCCCCCCCACACACACTAACACACCCACGCACACACTAAAACCACACACACTGACTCCCCCACACACTGACCCACCCCCAGACGAACTAACACCCGCACACATACACTAACACGCCCACAAACACCCTAGCCCCCCCAAGCACACACACTAACCCCCCAATACACACACTGACACCCCCAACACACACATACTAACCAGCCGCCCCACACACACACTAACCGCCCGACACACACTACCCCCCACACACACTGACAACCCCACACACACTAACCACCCACACACACACTTACCCCCCCACCAACACACACTAACCCCCCTCACACCCACACACACACATTGACCCCCCCCACACACGCTGACCCCTCCCCACACGCACTAACCCCCGCACACACACTAATCACCCACACACACACCCTGTCCCCTCCCCACACACACTAATCCCCGCACACACACTAACCACCCTCACACACACTCAGACCCCACAACACACACACACTAGCCACCCCAGACCACACACTAACCCCCCTCACACACACTAACCCCCCACACACACGCTAACACGCCTCACACACACTAGCCCCCCACACACACACACTAACCCCCCACGCACACTCACACACGCTAACCCCACCCCCACAAAGACTTACCCCACCCAGACGTACTAACCCCCCACAAACTAAACAATCCCACACACACTGGCGCACCACAGACACTAACCTAGCCACACGCACACACTAATCCCTCTCACACACACATTAATCCCCTCACACACACACCCAACCCCTCACACACACGCCCTCACACACACACTAACCACCCCCCGCACACACGCATACTAACCCCCTCACATGCACACTAACCCCACTCACACACGCACACTAACCCAACCCCCAAACACTGACGCCCCACAGGCACTAACCACCCCAAAACATACACACGAATATCCACACAAACTAACCCCCTGACACACACTAAGACACCCACACATTCACAAACCACCCACCCACACACTAACACCCCACACACACACTAACCCCTCACACATGCTAACCCCACACACACACACTAACCCCCCTCCACACACACACACACACACACACACACACTAACCCACCCACACACACACACACTAACGCCCACCCACCCCCACACACACACTGCCCCCCACACACACACACAGACCCCTCCCCCACACAAACATTAATCCGCCACCCCACACACACAAACCCGCCACACACACACTAACACCCGCACACATACACTAACCCCCCCCAAACACACACACACTAACCCCCCAAAACACACAGTGACCCCCGCAGCACACAGATACTAACCACGCGCCCCCCGCACACACACCATCCGCCCCACACAGACTAAGAACTCGAATACAAACACAGTAACCCACCCCACACACACTAACCCGTCCCCACACACACTAACACCCCCGCACACACAGTAACCCATCCCCACACACACTAACCACACCCCACACACACACTAGCTCTTCCCCACACACTAACCCATCCCCACTCACAATAGCCCCCACCACACACACTAACCCATCCCCACACACACTAACCCATTCCCACACACACTAACACCGCGCCCACACACACTAAACCTCCCACACACACTAACCCATCCCCACACACACTAACTCCACCCCCGCCCCACACTACCCCCCACACATGAACTAACCCATTCCCAAACACACTAACCCCCCACACACAGTGTAAACTATCCCCACACACACTAACCCATCCCCACACACACTAACCCCCCCACACACTACCCCCCCCCACACACACTAACCCATACCCACAAACCAAACCATCCCCACTCACACTAACACCCACACACAATAACCCATCCCCACTCACACTAACACCCCCCACACACGCTAATCCATCCCCCCACACACTAACCCATCCCCACACACAGTAACCCATCCCCACACACCATAACCCACACCCCCACACACACACTAACCCATCCCCACACACACTAACCCATCCTCACACAAACTAACCCATGCCCACACACACTAACACCTCCTACACACACACTAACTCATCCACACACACTAAGCACCCTCCACACGCTCACTAACCCATCCCCACACACTAACCCATCCCCACTCACACTAAACCCCCCCACACACGCTAACCAATCCCCACACACACTGACCCATCCCCGCACACTCTAACACCCCGCCAACACACACTAAACCTCCCACACACACTAACCTATCCCCACACACACTAACCCCCCCCACACAACACCGACCCATAAACTAACCCATTCCCACACACTAACCCCGCCCTCCCACACACTAACCCATCCCCACTCACACTAACACCCCCACACAGACTAAACCGTCCCCACTCACACTAACCCCCCACACATACACTAACCCATCCCCACACACACTAACCCATCCTCACTCACACGAACCCCCACCCCACACACACGAACCCATCCCCACACACCCTAACCGCCCCCACACACACTAACCCATCCCCACACACAGTAACACCCCGACGCACACTAACCCATCCCCACAAACACTAACCCATCCCCACTCACACTAACCAGCCCACACACCCTAACCCATCCCCACACACCCTAATCGCCCCCACATACACTAACCCATCCCCACTCACACGAACCCCCCCATACGCACTAACCCATCCCCACTAACACTAACCCCCCACAAACACTATCCCATCCCCACACACACTAACCCGCCCCACACACACACTAACCCATCCCCACACAGACTAACCACCTACACACACACAGTAACCCATCCCCACGCACAATAAACAATGCCCACACACACTAACACCCCGCACACACGCACTAGGCCTCCCACACACACTAACGCATCCCCACACACACTAACACCCCCTCACACACTAACCCATCCCCACACACGTTAACCACTCCACACACACTAACCCATCCCCAACACACACTAACCCCTCCCCACACACACTAACCCATCCCCACACACACTAACACCCCCCAAAAACACTAACCCATCCCCACGCACACTAAATCCCCCACCCACACACTAACCCCCCCCCCACACACACTAACCCATCCCTACACACACTAACCCCCCACACACACACTAACCCATCCCCACACACACTAACCCATCCCCACACACACTAGCCCCCCACACACACTAACCATCCCCCACACACACTAAACCATCCCCACACGCGAACCCATTCCCACACACACTAACCCATCCCCACACATACTAACCCCCTCCCCACACACAAACCACCTCACACAAACTAACCCCCCACACACACTAACCCATCCCCACACACACTAACCCCACACACAGACACTAGCCCCACACACACACTATAAATCCCCCACACACACTAACCCATCCCGAAACACACGAACCCATTCCCACACAGACTAACCATCCCCACACACACTAACCCCCTCCACACACAGTAACCACCCCATAAACACTAACCCCCTCCACAAACTAACCCATCCCCACACACACTAACCCCTCCCCACACAAACTAACCCATCCCCACACACACTAACCCCCCCCACACGCACACTAAACCCCCCGCAAAAACTGACCCATCCCCAAACACAATAACCCACCCCCAACTTACACTAACACATCCCCACACACACTAACCCCCCCACACACACACTAACGCGCCCACAAAAACTGACCCATCCCCAAACACAATAACCCCCCCAACTTACACTTACCCATAGAACATAGAACAGAAGGAGGCCATTCGGCCCATCGAGTCTGCACCGACCCACTTAAGTCCTCACTTCCACCCTATCCCCATAACCCAATAACCCCTCCTAACCTTTTTGGTCACTAAGGGCAATTTATCATGGCCAATCCACCTAACCTGCACGTCTTTGGACTGTGGGAGGAAACCGGAGCACCCGGAGGAAACCCACGCACACACGGGGAGAACGTGCAGACTCCGCACAGACAGTGACCCAGCAGGGAATCGAACCTGGGACCCTGGCGCTGTGAAGCCACAGTGCTATCCACTTGTGCTACCGTGCTGCCCAATAATTCATCATTCCCTGACCGGGAATCGAACCCGGGCCGCGGCGGTGAAAACGCCGAATCCTAACCACTAGACCACCAGGGAAACCCACACACACTAACCCCCCCACACACATACTTACCCATCTCAACACACACTAACACATCCCCACATTCACTAAACCCCACACACACACTACCCCACCCCCACACACACTAACCCATCCCCACACACACTAACCGCCCCCACACACTCTCGCCCCCACCCCCCACACACTAACCCCCCACACACGCTAACCCATCCCCACACACAGTAACGCCACACGCACACTAACCCCCACACACACTGACCCCTCACACACACTAACGCCCCCACACACACACTAACGCCCCCACACATACACTAACCCATCCACACACACTAACCATCCCCACACACACTAAACCCCCACAATCACTGACCCATCCTCACACACACTACCCACCCAACACACAATAGCCCATCCCTGCACACACTAGCCCATCCCCACACACAGTAACCCTCACACACACACTAACCCCCCACACACACTAACCCATCCCCAAACACACTAACCACCCCCCCCCCACACGCACACACTAACCCCCTTAAAAAACTGACCAATCCCCAAACACAATAACATCCCCCAACTTACACTAACACATCCCCACACACACTAATCCATCCCCACACACTCACCCCACACACGCACACTAAGCCCCCCACACACACAACACCCCCACACACACTATCCGCCCCCACACACACTAACCCCCCACACACATACTAACCCATCCCCCACATACAGCCTATCCCCACACACTAACTCTTCCACACACACTAACCCATCCCCACTCACAGTAACGCCACACGAACACTAACCCCCCCCCAATACTAAGCCATCCCCACACACCGCGCCCACACACACTAAATCTCCCACACACACTAACACATCCCCACACACACTAACTCCACCCCCCCACACTACCCACCACACATGAACTAACCCATTCCCAAACACACGAACCCCCCACACACAGTGTAAACTATCCCCACACACACTAACCCATCCCCACGCACACTAACCCCCCCACACACACACTAACCCCTACACACTAACACCCCACACACATTAATGCCCCCGTCACATACTAACCCTCCACACACTCACAGTAACCCCCCACACACACTAAGCCCCAACACACACCAATCCCCCTACACACACTAACTCCCCACACACACTAACCCCCCACACACACCAACACCCCCCACATACACTGACCCATCCCCACACACACTAACCCCCAACACACACACTAACACCCCCAAACACACCAGGCCCCCCATGCACACTAACCACCCCACACACACTAACCGCCCCCATACATTAACCCCCACGCACACTATCTCCCCCCACACACACTAACCAACCTCCCCACAAACTCTAACCCACCACGCACACACTATCCCCCTCACACACTAACCACCCACACAAACACTAACGCCCCACACACACTAAGCCCCCGCACACACTAACTCCCCTGCACACACTGACCCCCCCAACACACTAACCCCCCCACACACACTAACCTCCCACACACACTAACCCCCCACACACACTAACACCTCACACACACAAACCCTCCCACATACACTAACTTCCCCACACACTCTTACCCCCCAAACACACTAACCCCCTCACACACACTAACCTCCCACGCACACTCACCCATCCCCACACACACTAACCCCCCCACATACTAACCCGCTCCACACGCACACTAACCCCTCACACACACACGAACCCCCCCCCACACACACTAACCCCCCCCCACACACTAACCGCCACCCCACACACTAACCCTCCCCACACACACTAAACCCTCCACACACACTAACCGCCCCACACACACTAACCCACCCCACACACACTAACCCCTCACACACACTAACCCCCCCACACACACTAGCCCCCCACAAATACTGACCAAACCCCACACACAGTAATCCCCACACACACATTAACTCCTCCCACACACATTAAAACCCCCACACACACTAACCCCTCCACACACACTAACTCCCCCGCACACACTAACCCTCCCAAATCACTAACCCATCCCCACAAACACTAACGCCCTCCCACACACACTTGCTCCCACACACACACTAACCCCCCACACACAAACCCCTCGCACACACTAACCCCCCCCACACACTAACCCTCCCCCCACACAGTATACCCCCACACACACTAACCTCCCCAGACACAAACTAACCTCCCCACACACACACACTAACCCCCACCACACACACTAACACCCCCACACACATTATGCCCCCACACACACTAAACCCCCCCACACACTCACCCCACACACACACTAACCCCCCCACACACACACTAAACCCGCCACACACACTGACCCATCCGCACACACACTAACCTCCCCACATACACGAACCCCTCCACACACACTAACACCCCGCATACACTAATGCCCCGTCACACTCTAACCCCCCACACACTCACAGTAACCCCCCACACACACTAACCCCCCACTCACACCAATCCCCCCCACACACACACTAACTCCCCCCACACACACTAACACCCCTCCACACACACACTAACCCCCCCCACATACACTGACCCATCCCCACACACACTAAACCCCCACACACACATTAACACCCCCACACACACCAAGCCCCCCATACACACTAACCCCCACATACTGACTAACCCCCACACACACTCTAACCCCCCCCACACATACTAACCCCCCCACACAAACTGGCCCCACACACACTAACCACCCCACACACACTAACCACCCCACACACACTAACCCCCCCACACACACACTAACCCACCCCACACACTAACACCCCCACGCTCACTACCCCCCCCTCACACACACACTAACACATCTCCTCACAAACTCTAACCCACCACACACACACTAACCCCCTCACACACTAACCCGCCAACACACTAATCCCCCACACACACACTAACCCCCCACACACACTAACCCCCCACACACATTAACTCCGCACACACACTAACCCTCCAATATACACTAACTTCCCCACACACTCAAACGCCCCACACACACACTAACCCCCTCACACACACTTACCCCCCACGCACACTCACCCATCCCCCACACACTAACCCCCCCCACACACTAACCCGCCCCACACGCACACTAACTCCTCACACACACACTAACACCCCCAAAACTAAAACCACACCGCACACCCTAACCCATTCCCACACACACTAACCCCCCCACACACACTAACCCACCCCCATACACACTAACCCCCCACACACACTAACCACCCCACACACACAAGCCACCCCCACAAATACTGACCAATCCCCACACACAGTAATCCCCACACACACACTAACTCCTCCCACACACATTAAACCCCACACAACACTAAACCCTCAACACATACCAACCACCCCCCACACACACTAACTCCCCACACAAACTAACACCCCCCAAACACACTAACCCACCCACACACACTAACCCCCCCCCCACGCACACTAACCCCCCCACATGCCGTAAGCCCCACACACACACTAACCCCCACACACACTAACCCCCCCACAGACTCTAATCCCCCCACACACACTAACCACCGCACGCACACTATCCCCCCACACACACACTAACCCCCGACACACACTAAGACCCGCACACACTAACCCCCCTGCACACGCTATCCCCCCCAACACACTAACCCCCCCCCACACACACACTAACACCCCACACACACTAAGCCCCCCCACACACTAACACCTCACACACACTAACACTCCCACATACACTAACTTCCCCACACACACTAACCTCCCCAGACACAAACTAGCCCCCCCACACACACACACTAACCCACACCACACACACTAACACGACCCACACACATTATGCCCCTGCACACACTAACCCCCCCCCACACACACTCACCCCACACACACACTAACCCCCCCACACACACACTAAACCCGCCACACATACTGACCCATCCGCACACACACTAACCCCCCACATACACGAACCCCTCCACACACACTAACACCCCACATACACTAATGACCCCATCACACACTAACCCCCCACACACTCACAGTAACCCCCCACACACACTAACCCCCCACTCACACCAATCCCCCCCACACACACACTAACTCCCCACACACACACTAACACCCCCCCCCCCACACACACACACTAACCCCCCCCACATACACTGACCCATCCACACACACTCTAAACCCCCACACACACATTAACACCACCACACACACCAAGTCCCCCATACACACTAACCCCCACATACTCACTAACCCCCACAAACACTCAACCCCCCCCCCACACATACTAACCCCCCACACACACACTGGCCCCACACACACTAACCACCCCACACACACTAACCACCCCACACGCACTAACCCCCCACACACACTAACCCCCCCACACACACTAACACCCCCACGCACACTACCCCACCCACACACTAACCCATCTCCCCACAAACTCTAACCCACCACACACACACTAACCCCCTCACACACTAACCCGGCAACACACTAATCCCCCACACACACACTAACCCCCCCACACACTAACCCCCCACACACATTAACACCTCACACACACTAACCCTCCCATATACACTAACTTCCCCACACACACAAACCCCCCCCACACACACTAACCCCCTCACACACACTTACCCCCCACGCACACTCACCCATCCCCACACACACTAACCCCCCACACACTAACCCGACCCACATGCACACTAACCCCTCACACACACACTAACACCCCCAGAACTAAAACCACACCGCACACCCTAACCCATTCCCACACACACTAACCCCCCCGCACACACTAACCCACCCCCATACACACTAACCCCCCACACGCACTAACCACCCCACACACACAAGCCCCCCCACAAATACTGACCATTCCCCACACTCAGTAATCCCCACACACACATTAACTCCTCCCACACACATTAAACCCCCACAACACTAACCCCTCAACACATACCAACCTCCCCCCACACACACTAACTCCCCACACACACTAACACCCCCAAACACACTAACCCACCCACACACACTAACCCCCCCCACGCACACTAACCCCCCACATGCCGTAACCCCCCCACACACACTAACCCCCACAAACACTAACCCCCACCACACACTCTAATCCCCCACACACACTAAACACCGCACGCACACTATCCCCCCACACACACACTAACCCATCTCCCCACGAACTCTAACCCCCCACACAAACACTAACCCCAGACAAACACTAAGACCCGCACACACTAACTCCCCTGCACACACTAACCACCCAACACACTACCCCCCCCACACATACACACACTAACACCCCACACACACTAAGCCCCCACACACACTAACACCTCACACACACTAACACTCCCACATACACTAACTTCCCCACACACTCTAACCCCCCACACACACTAACCCCCTCACACACACTAACCCCCCACGCACACTAACCCATCCCCACACACACTAACCCCCCCACACACACTAACCTCCCCAGACACAAACAAACCCCCCTCACACACACTAACCCCCACCACACACATTAACACCCCCACACACATTATGCCCCCACACACACTAACCCCCACACACACTCACCCCACACACACTAAGCCTCCACACACACTAACACCTCACACACACTAACACTCCGACATACACTAACTTCCCCACACACTCTAACCCCCCCACACACACTAACTCCCTCACACACACTAACACTCCCACATACCCTAACTTCCCCACACACTCTAACCCCCCCACACACACTAACCTCCCCAGACACAAACTAACCCCCCCCACACACACGCGAAACCCGCCACACACACTGACCCTTCCGCACACACACTAACCCCCCCACATACACGAACCCCTCCACACACACTAACACCCCACATACACTAATGCCCCCGTCACACACTAACCCTCCACACACTCACAGTAACCCCCCACAGACACTAACCCCCGACTCACACCAATCCCCCCACACTCACTAACTCCCCACACACACACTAACCCTCCCCACACACACATACTAACCCCCCCACATACACTGACCCATCCCCCCACACACTAAACCCCCACACACACATTAACACCCCCACACACACCAAGCCCCCCATACACACTAAACCCCACACACTCACTAACCCCCCCACACACACTAACACCCCCACGCACACTATCCCCCCCCCCACACACACTAACCAATCTCCCCACAAACTTTAACCCACCACACACACACTAACCCCCTCACACACTAACCCCCCAACACACTAACCCCCCCCCCCCACTAAAACACTAACCCCCCCCACACACTAACCCCCCACACACACTAACAACTCACACACACTAAACTTCCCACATACACTAACTTCCCCACACACTCAAACTCCCCCACACACACTAACCCCCTCACACACTAACCACCCCACACACACTAGCCCCCCCACAAATACTGACCAATCCCCACACACAGTAATCCCAGCACACACACTAACTCCTCCCACACACATTAAACCCCCCACAGATACTAACCCCTCAACACATACTAACCTCCCTACATACACACTAACGCCCCACACACTCTAACACCCCCCAATCACAATAACCCACACACACACACTAATCCCCCCACGCACACTAACCCCCCCACATGTCCTAACCCCCCACACACACACTAACCCCCTCACACACTAGCCCCCCCACACACTCTAACCCCCCCACACACACTAACCCCCCCACGCACACTATTTCCCCCCCCACACACACACTAACCCGTCTCCCCACAAACACTAACCCCCCACACAAACACTAACCCCCAACACACTAACCCCCCCCCACACACACACACTAACACCTCACACACACTAAGCCCCCACACACACTAACACCTCACACACACTAACACTCCCACACACACTAACTTCCCCACACACACACTAAACCCCCACGCACACTCACCCATCCCTACACACACTAACCCCCCCCCACACACACTAACCCGCTCCACACGCACACTAACCGATCACACACACACTAACACCCACAACCATCTAACCACTCCGCACACCCTAACCCATTCCCACGCACATAACCCCCCCCACACACTAATCCACCCCCCACACACTAACGGCCACCCCACACACTAACCCCCACACACACACTAACCCCCACACACACATTAACCACCCCACACACACGAACCCACCCCCACACACACTAACACCCCACACAAACTAACCACCCTACATACACTAGCCCCCCACAAATAATGACCAATCCCCACACACAGTAATCCACACACACACAAACTCCTCCCACACAGTTGAAACCCCCCATACACACTAACCCCTCAACACTTACTAACCTCCCGCCACACACACTAACCCCCCACACACACTAACACCCCCCAAACACACTAACCCACACACACACACTAACTCCCCCCCACGCACACTAACCCCCCCCCACATACCCTAACCACCCACACACACAGTAACCCCACACACACACTAACCCCCCCCCACAAAAAACCCCACACACACTAACTCCCCCCACACACTAACCCCCCCCACACATTAAGAGCCGCACACACTCTAACACCCCCACACACACTTACCCCCCACACAAACACGACCTCCCACACACACTAACCCCCCAGACACACACTAACCCCCCCACACACACACTAACACCCCACACACACTAACTCCCCCCCCCGCACACACTAACCCCCCCCCCCACACACTAACGCCCCCACACGCACTAAACCCCCCACATACACTAGCACCTCCACACACAATAACCCCCCCCACACACTAACCCCCCCCCACACACACACTAACGCCCACATACTCACTAACCCCCAACACACACTAACCCCCCCATACATACTAACCCACCCCAAACACACACTGGCACCCACACACACTAACCACCCCAGACACACTAACTACCCCACACACACTAACCCACCACACACACTTACCCCCGCAGACACACTAACGCTCCACACACGCTAACCCCCCCCACACACTAACCCCCCACCACTCAACACACACTAACCCCTCCACACACCACTCATCCCCACACACACTAACCCTCCACACACACCAATCCCCCCACACACACTAACACCCCCCACACACTAACCCCCCCACACACACTAACCCCACCACATACACTAACCCCCCACCCCCACGCACACTACCCCCCCCACACACACACACTAAACTATTTCCACACACACTCTAACCTCCCACACACAAACCCCCCACACACACTAACCACCCACACACACTAACCCCCCCCCCACACACTAAGCCCCCGCACACCATAAATCCCCTGCACACACTAACCCCCAACACACTAACCCTTCCCACACACACTAACCCCCCCCACACACTAGCCCCCTCACAAATACTGACCAATCCTCACACACAGTAATCCCCACACACACACGAACCCCTCCCACTCACATTAAACCCCCCCACACACACACTAACCCCCCACACACAAACCCCCCGCACACACTAACCCCCCCACACACACTAACACCCCCACACACACACTACAGCCCCACACACACTAATCCCCCCCCCACACACACGCACTAACCCCCCCACACACACTAACCACCCCACACACACACTAGACCACCCCCCACACACACTAACCCCCCACACACACTGACCCATCAGCACACACACTAGCCCTCCTCCCCCACAAATACTGGCCAATCCCCACACACAGTTATCCCCACACACACACTAACTCGCCCCACACACATTAAACCCCCCACACACACTAACACCTCAACACATACTAACCCCCACACACACACTAACCCCCCACACACACCAACACCCCCAAACACACTAACCCGCCCACACACACTAACCCCCCCACGCACACTAACCCCGCCACATAGCCTAAACCACCACACACACAATAGCCCCCCCAACACACTAACCCCCCCCCCCACACAAAAAGAACCCACAAACACTAACCCCGCACACACACTAACCCCCCACACACATTAAGAACCCACACACACTAACACCCCCCACACTAACCTTTGACACACACTAACCCCCCCACACACACTAACCCCCCACACACAGACTACCCCCACCCACATACTAAACCCCCCAGACACACACTAACCCCCCCCACTAGCACTAAACCCCACATACACTAACGCCTCCACACACACTAACCCCCCACACACACTAACCTCCCACACACACTAATGCCTCCACACACACACTACCCCGCCCACACACACTAACCACCCACACACACAAACTCCCCTACACACACTAACCCATCCACACACATACTACCCCATCTCCCCACACACACTAACCCACCACACACACTAACCCCCGCAGACACACTGTTGCTCCGCACACACTAACCCCCCACACACACTAACCCCCCCAACACACACTAACCCCTCCACAAACACACTAACTCCCACACACAAACTAACCCCCCACACACTAATCCCCCACACACACTAATTCCCGACACACACTAACACCCCCCACACACACTAACCCCCACACACACTAGCCCCCCCACACACACTAACCCCCACCCCTCGCACACTACCCCCTCACACAGACACTAACCCATTTCCCCACACACTCTAACACCCCACAAACACACTAACCCCCCACACACACTAACCCACCACACACACACTAACCCACACCCACACAGACTAAACCCCCCACACACATTAAACGCCCCACACACACTAACCCCCCAACACATACTAACCCTCCCCACACACACTCATCCCCCACACACACTAACACCCCCCAAACACACGAACCCACCCACACACACTAACCCCCCCACGCACACAAACCCCCTACACACACTAACCCCCCACACACACTAACCCGCCACACACAATATCCCACCACACACTAAGACACCCACACACACTAACAACCCCCACACAATAACCACTCACACACAATAACACCCCCACACAGACTAACCCCCTCCCCACACACACTACCCCCCACACACACTAACGCCTCCAAGACACACACTAACCACCACACACACACTAACACCCCTCACACACTATCCCCACGCACACACTAACCCCACCCACACACACTAACCCCCCCCCCCCACACACACACTAACCCCCACACACACTCTAACCCAACCCACACACATTATCCCCCCACACACCCTAATCCCACCACACACACACTAGCCACCCCACACACACAAACCCCCCACACATACTTACCCCCCACACACACACCTAACCCCCCACCACACACACTAACACCCCCACACACACTTACCCCCCCACAAACACTAACCCCCCCACACTCACTCACCCCTCACACACACTAACCCACCCACACACACACTAAACCCGCCACACGCACTGAGCCATCCCCACACACACTAACCCCCCCCCACATACACGAACCCCTCCACACACACTAACACCCCACATACACTAATGCCCCGTCACACACTAACCCCCCACACACTCACAGTAACCCCCCACACACACTAACCCCCCACATACACCAATCCCCCCACACACACTAACTCCCCCCACACACACTAAACCCCCCCACACACACACACTAACCCCCCCACATACACTGATCCATCCCCACACACACAAACCCCCCCCCACACACTAACGCCCCCCACACACACCAAGCCCCCCATACACACCAATCCCCACATACTCACTTACCCCCACACACACTCTAACCCCCACACATACTAACCCCCCACACACACACTGGCCCCACACACACTAACCACGCCACACACACTTATCACCCCACACACACTAACTTCCCACACACACTAACTCCACCACACACACAAACACCCCCTCGCACACTATCCCCCCCCCACACATACTAACCCATCTCCCCACGAACTCTACCCCACCACACACACACTAACCCCCTCACACACTAACCCACCAACACACTAACCCACCCACACAAACCCTAACCCCCACACACATTAACCCCTCCACACACACTAACACCCCACATACACTAATGCCCCCGTCACACACTAACCTCCCACACACTCACAGTAACCCCCAACACACACTAACCGTCCACACACACCAAACCCCCACACACACTAACTCCGCACACACACACTAACCCCCCCACACACACTAACCCCCCCACATACACTGACCCATCCCCACACACACTAACCCCCCACATACACTAACCCCTCCACACACACTAACCCCCCCACACACACTAATACCCCACACACACGATCCCACCAACATACACTACCACCCCACACAGACTACCCCCCACGTACACACCTCCCACACACACAAACCCCCCGCACACACTAACCCCCCACACACACACTAACCCCCCACACACAGTACACCCCCACACACACTAACCTCCCCTGACATAAACTAACCCCCCCACACACACACACACACACTAACCCCCACCACCCACACTAACACCCCCACACACATTAAGCCCCCCCACACACTAACCCCCCCACACACACTCACCCCCCACATACACTAACCCCCCACACACACACACTAAACCCGCCACACACACTGACCCATCCCCACACACACTAACCCCCCCCACATACACGAACCCCTCCACACACACTAACACCCCACATACACTAATGCCCCCGTCACACAATAACCCCCCATACACTCACAGTAACCCTTCACACGCACTAACCCCCACACACACCAATCCCCCCCACACACACTAACTCCCCACACACACACTAACCCCCCCCACACACACACTAACCCCCCACATACACTGATCCATCCCCACACACACTAAACCCCCCCACACACACTAACACCCCTCACACACACCAAGCCCCGCATACACACTAACCCCCACATACTCTCTTACCCCCACACACACTCTAACCCCCCACACATACTAACCCCCCACACACACACTGGCCCCACACACACTAACCACCCCACACACACTAACCACCCCACACACACTAACACCCCCACGCACACTATCCCCCCCCACACACATTAACCAATCTCCCCACAAACTTTCACCCACTACACACACACTAACCCCCTTCACACACTAACCCCCCAACACACTAACCCCCCCACACAAACACTAACTCCCCACACACTCTAACCCCCACACACACCAACACCTCACACACTAAGCCTCCCACATACACTAACGTCCCCACACACTCAAACACCGCAACACACACTAACCCCCTCACACACACTTACCACCCACTCACACTAGCTCCACCACAAATACTGACCAATCCCCACCACACTAACCCCCCCCCACACACACACTAACCCCTCACACACACACTAACGCCCCCAACAATAAAACCACACCGCACACCCTAATCCATTCCCACACACACTAACCCCCCCACACACACTAACCCACCCCCACACACACTAACCCCCCACACACACTAACCACCCCACACACACTAGCCCCCCCACAAATACTGACCAATCCCCACACACAGTAATCCCCGCACACACACTAACTCCTCCCACACACATTAAACCCCCCACATATACTAACACCTCAACACATACTAAACTCCCCCCACACACACTAACTCTCCACACACACTAACACCACCCAAACACACTAACACACACACTAAACCCCCCCACGCACACTAACCCCCCCACATGTCCTAATCCCCCACACACACACTAACCCCCTCACACACTAGCCCCCCCACACACTCTAACCACCCCCCCCACACACACACTAACCTCCCACGCACACTACCCCCCCCCCACACACACACTAACCCATCTCCCCACAAACACTAACCCCCCACACAAACACGAACTCCCCTGCACACAGTAACCCCCAACACACTAACCCCCCCCCCCACACACACACACTAACACCCCACACACACTAAGCCCCCACACACACTAACACCTAACACACACTAACACTCCCACATACACTAACTTCCCCACACACTCTAACCCCCACACACACACTAACCCCCTCACACACACTAAACCCCCACGCACACTCACCCATCCCCACACACACTAACCCCTCCACACACACTAACCCGCCCCACACGCACACTAACCGATCACACACACACTAACACCCACAACCATCTAACAACTCCGCACACCCTAACCCATTCCCACGCACATAACCCCCCCAAACACTAATCCCCCCCCCACACACTAACCGCCACCCCACACTCTAACCCCCACAAACACACTAACCCTCCCACACACACTAACCCACCCCCACACACACTAACCCCCCACACAAACTAACCACCCTACATACACTAGCCCCCCACAAATAATGACCAATCCCCACACACAGTAATCCACACACACACACAAACTCCTCCCACACACTTGAAACCCCCCACACACACTAACCCCTCAACACATACTAACCTCCCGCCACACACACTAACCCCCCACACACACTAACACCCCCCAAACACACTAACCCACACACACACACTAACTCCCCCCCACGCACACTAACCCCCCCCCCACATACCCTAATCACCCACACACACAGTAACCCCCCACACACACTAAACCCCCCCCACAAAAACACCCACACACACTAACCCCCCCCCCACACACTAACCCCCCACACTCACACATTAAGAGCCCCACACACTCTAAAACCCCCACACACACTTACCACCTACACAAACACTACCTCCCACACACACTAACCCCCCAGACACACACTAACCCCCCACACACACACACTAACATCCCACACACACTAACTCCCCCCCCCGCACACACTAACCCCCCCCCCCCCACACACACTAACGCCCCCACACGCACTAAACCCCCCACATACACTAACACCTCCACACACACTAACCCCCCCACACACTAACCCCCCCCCCCACACACACTAACGCCCACATACTCACTAACCCCCAACACACACTAACCCCCCCATATATACTAACCCACCCCAAACACACACTGGCACCCACACGCACTAACCACCCCACACACACTAACTACCCCACACACACTAACCCACCACACACACTTACCCCCGCAGACACACTAACGCTCCACACACGCTAACCCCCCACACACACTCACCCCCCCACCACTCAACACACACTAACCCCTCCACACACCACTCACCCCCCCCCACACACTAACCCCACACACACTAACCCCCCACACACACTAACCCCCCCACATGCACTAACCCCCCGCCCCAACGCACACTACCCCCCCACACACACACTAAACCATTTCCACACACACTCTAACCTCCCACACACACAAACCCCCCACACACACTAACCACCCACACACACTAGCCCCCTCACAAATACTGACCAATCCTCACAGACAGTAATCCCCACACTCACACGAACTCCTCCCACTCACATTAACCCCCCACACACACACTAACCCCCCCACACACACACAAACCCCCCGCACACACTAACCCCCCCACACACACTAACACCCCCACACACACACTACACCCCCACACACACTAATCCCCCCCACACACACACACTAACCTCCCCGCACAAACTAACCCCCCCCACACACACCAACCCCCCACACGCACTAACCCCCCCCAAACAAACTAACCACCCCACACACACACTAGACCAACCCCCACACACACTAACCCCACACACACACTAACCACACCACACACACTAGCCCCCCCACAAATATTGACCAATCCCCACCCACTGTAATCCCCCCACACACACTAACCCCCCAACACATACTAAACCCCCCCACACACACACTCACCCCCCACACACACTAACGCCCCCACACGCACTAAACCCCCCACATACACTAACACCTCCACACACACTAACCCCCCCACACACTAACCCCCCCCCCACACACACTAACGCCCACATACTCACTAACCCCCAACACACACTAACCCCCCCATATATACTAACCCACCCCAAACACACACTGGCACCCACACGCACTAACCACCCCACACACACTAACTACCCCAAACACACTAACCCACCACACACACTTACCCCCGCAGACACACTAACGCTCCACCCACGCTAACCCCCCACAGACACTCACCCCCCCACCACTCAACACACACTAACCCCTCCACACACCACTCACCCCCCCCACACACTAACCCCCACACACACTAACCCCCCCACATACACTAACCCCCCACCCCCACGCACACTACCCCCCCACACACACACTAAACCATTTCCACACACACTCTAACCTCCCACACACACAAACCCCCCACACACACTAACCACCCACACACACTAACCCCCCCACACACTAAGCCCCCGCACACACTAACTCCCCTGCACACACTAACCCCCAACACACTAACCCCCCACACACACTAACCCTCCACACACACTAGCCCCCTCACAAATACTGACCAATCCTCACAGACAGTAATCCCCACACTCACACGAACTCCTCCCACTCACATTAACCCCCCACACACACACTAACCCCCCTCACACACACACAAACCCCCCGCACACACTAACCCCCCCACACACACTAACACCCCCACACACACACTACACCCCCACACACACTAATCCCCCCCACACACACACACTAACCTCCCCGCACAAACTAACCCCCCCCACACACACCAACCCCCCACACGCACTAACCCCCCCCAAACACACTAACCACCCCACACACACACTAGACCAACCCCCACACACACTAACCCCACACACACAGTAACCACACCACACACACTAGCCCCCCCACAAATATTGACCAATCCCCACCCACTGTAATCCCCCCACACACACTAACCCCCCAACACATACTAAACCCCCCCACACACACACTCACCCCCCACACACACTAACACCCCCCAAACACACTAACGCAGCCACACACAATAACCCCCCCACGCACACTAACCCCCCACACACAAACTCCCCCCCACACACACACTAACCCCCACACACACTAATACCCAACACACACTAACTCCCCCGCACACACTAACCCCACCTCACACACTAACCCCCCACACACAAAACCCCCCCAACACACACTAGCCCCCCCACACACACACAAACCCCCCACACACACTAACCCCCCCCCCACACATACTAACACCCCCACTTACACTAACCCCCCACACACACTAACCCCCCCCCCCACACACACTCAACACTCCCACACACACTAACCCCCCACACACACACTAACCCCCACACACACTGACCCATCAGTACACACACTAGCCCCCCCCACAAATACTGGCCAATCCCCACACACAGTTATCCCCACACACACACTAACTCGCCCCACACACATTAAACCCCCACACACACTAACACCTCAACACATACTAACCCCCCCCACACACACTATCCCCCACACACACTAACACCCCCCAAACACACTAACCCGCCCACACACACTAACCCCCCCACGCACACTAACCCCGCCACATAGCCTAAACCACCACACACACAATAACCCCCCCCCAACACACTGACCCCCCACACACACAAACACTAACCCTGCACACACACTAACCCCCCACACACATTAAGACCCCCCACACACAGTAACACCCCCCACACTAACGTCTGACACGCACTAACCCCCCCACACGCACTAACCCCCCACACACAGACTACCCCCACCCACATACTAAACCCCCCAGACACACACTAACCCCCCCACTAGCACTAAACCCCACATACACTAACGCCTCCACACACACTAACCCCCCACACACACTAACACCCCACACACACTAATGCCTCCACACACACACTACCCCGCCCACACACACTAACCACTCACACACACTAACTCCCCCACGCACACTAACCAATCCACACACATACTAACCCATCTCCCCACACACACGAACCCACCACACACACTAACCCCCGCAGACACTCTGTTGCTCCGCACACACTAACCCCCCACACACAAAACCCCCCCAACACACACTAACCCCTCCACAAACACACCAACTCTCACACACAAACTAACCCCCACACACACACTAACCCCCCACACACACTGAACAATCAGCAGACACACTAGCCCCCCCCCACAAATACTGGCCAATCCCCACACACAGTTATCCCCACACACACACTAACTCGCCCCACACACATTAAACCCCCCACACACACTAACACCTCAACACATACTAAACCCCCACACACACACTAACCCCCCACACACACTAACACCCCCCAAACACACTAACCCGCCCACACACACTAACCCCCCCCCACGCACACTAACCCCGCCACATAGCCAAAACCACCACACACACAATAACCCCCCAACACACTAACCCCCACCCCCACACACAAAAAAACCCCACAAACACTAACCCCGCACACACTCTAACCCCCCCACACACATTAAGACCCAAACACACACTAACACCCCCACACTAACCTCTGACACACACTAACCCCCCCACACACACTAACCCCCCACACACAGACTACCCCCACCCACATACTAAACCCCCCAGACACACACTAACCCCCCCCACTAGCAATAAACCCCACATACACTAACGCCTCGACACACACTAACCCCCCACACACACTAACCCCCCACACACACTAATGCCTCCACACACACACTACCCCGCCCACACACACTAACCACCCACACACACACTAACTCCCCCACACACACTAACCCATCCACACACATACTACTCCATCTCCCCACACACACTAACCCACCACACACACTAATTCCCGCAGACACACTGTTGCTCCGCACACACTAACCCCCCACACACAAAAACCCCCCCAACACACACTAACCCCTCCACAAACACACTAACTCCCACACACAAACTAACCTCCCACACACACTAATCCCCCACAGACACTAATTCCCGACACACACTAACCCCCCCACACACACACACTAACCCCCCATACACACTAGCCCCCCCACACACACTAACCCCCACCTCTCGCACACTACCCCCCTCACACAGACACTAACCCATTTCCCCACACACTCTAACGCCCCACAAACACACAAACCCCCCCCACACACTAACCCACCACACACACACTAGCCCACACCCACACAGACTAACCCCCCACACACAGTAACCCCCACACAAACTAGCCCCCCACCCAAATACTGTCCAATCCCCACACACACTAATCCCCACACAGACAATAAATCCCCACACACATTAAACGCCCCACACACACTAACCCCCCAACACATACTAACCCCCCCCACACACACTCATCCCCCACACACACTAACACCCCCCCCAAACACACTAACCCACCCACACACACTAACCCCCCCCCCACGCACACAAACCCCCTACACACACGAACCCCCCACACACACTAACCCGCCACACACAATATTCCACCACACGCACTAAGACACCCACACACACTAACAACCCCCACACAATAACCATTCACACACAATAACACCCCCACACACACTAACCCCCTCCCACACACACTACCACCCACAAACACTAACGCCTCCCAGACACACACTAACCACCACACACACACTAACACCCCTCACAAACTAACCCCACGCACACACTAACCCAACCCACACACATTAACCCCCCCACACGCACTAACCCCCACACACACACTAACCCCCCCCCCCACACACACTATCCCCCCACACACACTAATCCCACCACACACACACTAGCCACCCCACACACACAAACCCCCCACACATACTTACCCCCCCACATACACACACTAACCCCCCACCACACACACTAACACCCCAACACACACTTACCCCCGCACAAACACTAACCCCCCCACACTCACTCACCCCCCAAACACACTAACCCACCCACACACACACTAAACCCGCCACACGCACTGATCCATCCCCACACACACTAATCCCCCCCCACATACTAGAACACCTCCACACACACTAACCCCCCACACACACTAACACCCCATACACACTAATGGCCCCGTCACACACTAACCCCACACACACTCACAGTAACCCCCCACACACACTAACCCCCACACACACCAATCCCCCCCAAACACACTAACTCCCCCCACACACTCTAAACCCCCCACACACACTAACCCCCCACCATACACTGACCCATCCCCGCACACACTAACCACCCACACACACACTAACACCCCCCACACACACCAAGCCCCCCATACACACTAACCCCCACACAAACTAACCCCCACATTCTCACTAACACCCACACACACTCTAACCCCCCCCCACACATACAAACCCCCCCACACACACACTGGCCCCACACACACTAACCAAACCACACACACTAACCACCCCACACACACTAACCCCCAAACGCACTAACACCCCCACACACTCTAACCCCCCCCACAAACAGTAACCCCCCACACACACTATCCCCCACACACACACTAACCCATCTCCCCACAAACTCTAACCCACCACACACACACTAACCCCCTCACACACTAACCCCCACACAAACACAAACCCCCCACACACACTAACCCCCCACACACACTAACCCCCCACGCACACTAACCCCCTCACACACACTAACCCCCCCACACACACACTGGCCCCACACACACTAACCAAACCACACACACTAACCACCCCACACACACTGACCCACCCCACACGCACACTAACAGCTCACACACGCACTAGCCCCCACCCCCCACACACACAGACCACGCGCACACTAACCCCCCACACACATACTAACCCCTCACACACACACTAACACCCCCACAAACACTAACCCCCCCACACACACTAACCCCCCCACACACACTAACCCCCCCACACACACTCAACACCCCCACACACACTAACCCCCCACACACACTGACCCATCCCCACACACACTAACCCCCCCACATACACTAACCCCTCCACACACACACTAACCATCTCCCCACACCCACTAACCCACCACACACACTAACACCACCACACACACTAACCCCGCCACACAAACACAAACCCATCTCCCCACACACCCTAAACCCCCACACACACACTAACCACACACACACTAACCCCCCACACACACACTAACCCCCTACACATACGAAACCCCGCACACACACTAATCCCCCACACACTAACCCTCCACACACACTAACTCCCCCGCACACACTCACCCCCCCAAAACACTAACCCATCCCCACAGACACGAACCCCTCCCCACACACACTTACTCCCGCACACACACTAACACCACACACACATAAACCCCCCACACACACTACCCCTCCACACACTAACTCCCCCATACACACTAACCCCCAGACTCACTAACCCACCCTCACTATCCACTCCCACGCACACTAACCCTCCCACACACACTAACCCACCACAAACACACGAACACTCCCCACACACACTAACTCCCCCACACACACTAACCCCTCCACACACACACAAACCCATCTCCCCACACACCCTAACCCCCACCACACACACTAACCACACACACACTAAACCCCCCCCACATACACTAACCCCCCACACATACGAAACCCCGCACACACACTAATCCCCACACACACTAACCCTCCACACACACTAACTCCCCCGCACACACTAACACCCCAAAACACTAACCCATCCCCACACACCCTAACCCCCCCCCACACACACAAACGCCCCGCACTCACTAACCCCACACACACTAACCCCCACACACACACACTACACCCCAACACACAATAACCTCCCCACACACACACACTAACACCCTACACACACTAACCCCCCATACACTAACCCCCACACACACTAACCCCCCCCCCACACGCACTAACCCCCCCCACATACACTAACCCCCCCACACACACTAACTCCCCCACACACACACTAGCCCCCCAACACACACAAACCCACCACACACACCAATCCCCCCCACACACACTAACTCCCCATACACATACTAACCCCCCCCCCACACACTAACCCCTCAACATACACTGACCCATCCACACACACACTAACCCCCCACACACACACTAACCCCCCCCCACACACACTAACCCCCCCACACGCACTAACCCCCTCAAACACACTAACCCCCCCCCACACACACTAGCCCCCCAACACACACAAACCCCACACACACACTTACCCCCCACACACACTAACCCCCACCACACACACTAACATCCCCACACACACTAACCCCCCACACACACTAAACCCCCCCCACACACACACACCCCCCACACACCAATCCCCCCCACACACACTAACTCCCCATACACACACTAACCCCCACCACACACACTAACCCCTAACATACACTGACCCATCCACACACACACTAACCCCCCACAGACACACTAACAGCCCCCACACACTAATGCCCCCGTCACACACTAACCCCCCACACACACACTAACCACCCGCACACACTAACCCGCACACACACAAACCCTCCACACACACTTACTCCCCCGCACACACTAACCCCCCAAAACACTAACCCATCCCCACACACACGAACCCCTCCCCACACACACTTACTCCCCCACACACACTAACACCCCACACACATAAACCGCCCACACACACTACCCCTCCACACACTAACTCCCCCACACACACTAACCCCCAGACACACTAACCCACCCACACTATCCACTCCCACGCACACTAACCCTCCCACACACACTAACCCACCACAAACACACTAACACACCCCCACACACACACACACTAACCCCCACACACACAAACCCCCCACACACACACTAAACCCCCACACACAGTGACCCATCCCCACACACACTATCCCCCCCCACATACACTAACCCCTCCACACACACTAACCCCCCAATACACACGAACTCCCACACACACACTAACCCCTCCACACACACACAAACCCATCTCCCCACACACCCAAACCCCCCACACACACACTACCCACATACACACTAACCCCCCACACACACACTAACCCCCCACAAATACGAAACCCCGCACACACTAATCCCCACACACACTAACGCTCCACACACACTAACTCCCCCGCACATACTAACACCCCAAAAGACTAACCCATCCCCACACACCCTAGCAACCCACACACACAAACGCCCCGCACTCACTAACCCCCCCCCCACACACTAAACCCCCCCACACACACTACACCCCAACACACTCTAACCTCCCACACACACACACAGACTAACACCCTACACACACTAACCCCCCCATACACTAACCCCCACACACACTAACCCCCCCCCCCACACGCACTAACCCCCCCACATACACTAACCCCCCCACACACACACTAGCCCCCCAACACACACAAACCCCCCACACACACTTACCCCCCACACACACTAACCCCCACCACACACACTAACACCCCCACGCACACTAAACCTCGCCACTCACACTAAACCCCCCACACACACTCACCCCCCACACACACCAGTCCACCCACACACACTAACTCCCCATACACATACAAACCCCCCACACACACTAACCCCTCAACATACACTGACCCATCCACACACACACTAACCCCCCGACACACACTAACCCACCCACACACACTAACCCCCCGCACGCTCTAACCCCCTCACACACACTAGCCCCCCAACACACACAAACCCCACACACACACTTACCCCACACACACACTAACCCCCCACTACACACACTAACATCCCCACACACACTAACCCCCCACACACACTAAACCCCCCACACACACTCACCCCCCCACACACCAATCCCCCCCACACGCACTAACTCCCCATACACACACTAACCCCCCCCACACACACGAACCCCCAACATACACTGACCCATCCACAGACACACTAACAGCCCCCACACACTAATGTCCCCGTCACACACTAACCCCCCACACACACACTAACCACCCGCACACACTAACCCGCACACACACAAACCCTCCACACACACTTACTCCCCCGCACACACTAACCCCCCAAAACACTAACCCATCCCCACACACACTTACTCCCCTACACACACTAACACGCCACACACATAAACCCCCCACACACCGTACCCCTCCACACACTGACGCCCAGACACACTAACCCACCCACACTGTCCACTCCCACGCACACTAACCCTCCCACACACACTAACCCACAACAAACTCACTAACACCCCCCCACACACACTAACACCCCCCCCACACACACAACCCCCCCCCACACACTAAACCCCACAAACACTAACCGCACACACACACTAAGATCCCCATTCACACAAACACCCCACACACACTAACCCCTCACACACACACTAACCACCCACACTCACACTAACCCCCCCCCACAAACACTACACCCCCACACACCCCGCCCCACACACTAACCCCCCCCCACACACTAACCCCCACACGCACACCCCCCCAAATACACTAACTCCTCCACACACACTAACCACCCCCACACACTATGCCCCACACACTCACTTACCCCCCACACACACTAACGACCCCACACACAAACTAGTCCCCCCCACACACACACACTCCCCACACACACACTAACCCCCCCGTACACACTAACCCACCCCCACGCACACCAACCCTCCCACACACACTAACCCACCGCAAACACACGAACACCCCCCACACACACTAACCCCCCACACACACAAACCCCCCCCCACACACTAAACCCCACAAACACTAACCGCACACACACACTAAAATACCCATTCACACAAACACCCCACACACACTAACACCCCCGCACACACAAACCCCCCCCACGCACACTAAACCCCCCACACATTCTAGTCCCCCCACAAATACTGACCAATCCCCAAACAAAGTAATCCCCACACACACTAACTCACCCACACACATTAAACCCCTCCCACACACTAACCCCTCAACACATACTGACCCCCCACACACACTAACCCCCCACACACACTAAACCCCCCATGCACACTAATCCCCCACATACCCTAACCCCCCACACACGCACACTAACCCCCCCACAAACACACTAACCCCCCCCACATTCACAAAAAAACCCACACACACTAACCCCCCACACACACTAAACCCCCCATGCACACTAACCCCGCACATACCCTAACCCCCACACACGCACACTAACCCCCCCACAAACACACTAACCCCCCCACATTCACAAAAAAACCCACTCACACTAACCCCCCACAAACACTAACACCACCACACACTAATCCCTCACAAGCACTAACCCCCCACATACACTAACCCCTCCACACACACTAACCCCCCACACAGACTAACCCCCACACACTCACTAACCACCCCAAACACACTAACCCCCCCACACAGACAAACGACCCCCACATACCCACTGGCCCCCACACACACTAACCACCCCACACACACTAACCCCCCCCCCACAAACACTAACCCCCACACGCACTCACCCCCGCAAATACACTAGCTCCTCCACACACACTAACCCCTCACACACACTAACACCCCCGCACAAACTAACCCCCCCACACACACTAAACCCCTCCCCACGCACCGACCCCCCACACACACTAACCACCCCACACACACACTAGCCCCCCCACACACACACAAACCCCACACACAAACTAACCCCCCCACACACACTAACCCCCCCACATACACTAACCCCTCCACACACTCTAACCCCCCACACACACTAACCCCTCCACACACACTCAGACGCCTCACACACATTAACCCCCCCAACATACACTAACCCCTCCACACACACTAACCCCCCCCCACACACTAACAGAACACACACACTAACCCCCCAACATACACTACCCCCCCAACACACGCACTAACCCCCAACGTACGCAACCCCTCCCACACACACCCTAACCCCCCCCCACACAGACAAACGACCCCCACACGCACACTGGCCCCAACACACACTAACCACCCCACACACACTACCCCCCCCCCCACAAACACTAACCCCCACACGCACTCACCCCCGCAAATACACAAACTCCTCCACACACACTAACCCCCCACACACACTAACACCCCCGCACAAACTAACCCCCCACACACACACTAACCCCCCCCCACATGCACCAACCCCCCACACACACTAACCACCCACCACACACACTAGCCCCCCCACGCACACAAACCCCACACACAAACTAACCCCCCCATACACACTAAACCCCCCCCAAATACACTAACCCCTCCACACACACTAACCCCCCTCACACACTTACCCCTACACACACACTCAGACCCCCCACACACACTAACCCCCCCAACATACACTAACCCCTCCACACACACTAACCCCACCCACACACTAACAGAACACACACAATAACCCACCAACATACACTACCCCCCCACAAACACACTAACCCCCGCCCCCCACATTCACAAAAAAACCCACACACACTAACCCCCCACACACACTAACCCCCCACACACATTAAGACCCCCACAAACATTAACACCCCCATACACTAATCCCTCACAAGCACTAACCCCCCCACATACACTAACCCCTCCACACACACTAACCCCCCACACAGACTAACCCCCACACACTCACTAACCACCCCACACACACTAACCCCCCCCCCCACACACAGACAAACGACCCCCACACACACACTGGCCCCCACACACACTAACCACCCCACACACACTTACCCCCCCCACAAACACTAACCCCCACACGCACTCACCCCCGCAAATACTATAACACCTCCACACACACTAAATCCCCACACACACTAAAACCCCCGCACAAACTAACCCACCCCCACACACACTAACACCACCCACACGCACAAACACCCCCACACACACTAACCACCCCACACACACACTAGCCCCCCCCCACACACACACAAACCCCACACACAAACTAACCCCCCCCATACACACTAACCCCCCACATACACTAACCCCTACACACACACTAACCCCCCACACACACTAACCCCTCCACACACACTCAGACCCCCAACACACACTAACCCCCCCCCCAACTTACACTAACCCCTCCACACACACTAACCCCCCCACACACTAACAGAACACACACACTAACGCCCCAACATACACTACCCCCCAACACACGCACTAAGCCCCACGTACACAACCCCTCCCACACACACACTAACTCCCCCACACACATTAGCCCCCCCACACACACATTAACCACCCACACACACTAAACCCCCCCACGCAGACTAACCCCGCCCACTCACTAACGCCCCCCCTCACACACTAATTCCCCACACATACGAAACCCCGCACACACAATAATCCCCACACACACTAACCCTCCACACACATTAACTCCCCCGCACACACTAACCCCCAAAACACTAACCCATTCCCTCACACACTAACCCCCCCCACATACACTTGTTCCCCCACACACACTAACCCCCCACACACAAACACCCCGCACACACTACACCCACACACAATAACCTCCCCAGACACACACTAACCCCCCCACACACACACTAACCCCCCCACACACACACTAACACCCCACACACACTAACCCCCCCTTCCGCACACACTAACCCCCCCACACACAGTAACCCCCCCACACGCACTAACGCCCCCACAGACACTAACACCCCCACACATACACTGGACCCCCCACACACTAACCACCCCACACACACTAACCCTCCCCCACACACACTAACCCCCACACGCACTCACCCCCCAAATACACTGACTCCTCAACACACACTAACCCCCCCCACACACACTAACCCCCACACACTCACTTACCCCCACACACACTAACACTCCCGCACAAAATTAACCCCACCCCCACACACTATACCCCCGACATGCACTAACCCCCCACACACACTAACCACCCCACAGACACACTAGCCCCCCCACCCACAAACCCCACACACATACTAGGCCCCATACACACTAACCCCCCCCACACACTCACCCCCCCACACACACTAACCACCCCACACACACTAACCCCCCACATACACTAACCCCTCCACACACACTAACCCCCCACACACACTAACCCCTCCACACACACTCAGACCCCCCACACACACTAAACCCCCTAACATGCACGAACTTCTCCACACACACTAACACCCCAAACACACTAACACCACACACACAGTAACCCCCCAACATGCACTACCCCCCACACACACTAACCCCCACGTACACAACCCCATCCACACAACACACTAACTCCCCCACACACACTAACCTCTCCACACACACACTAACCAACCCCCCACACTCACTAACCCACCACACACACTAACATCACCACACACACGAACCCCCCCCACACACACTAACCACCCACACACACTATACCCCACCACACACAATAACCCCCCCCCACTCACTAACGCCCCCCCACACACTATCCCCCACACAAATACTAATCCACACACACTAACCCCCCATACACACTAACCCCTCCACACACACTAACCCCCCACACACACTAACCCCTCCACACACACTCAGACCCCCCACACACACTAAACCCCCTAACATACACGAACTTCTCCACACACACTAACACCCCAAACACACTAACACCACACACACACTAACCCCCCAACATGCACTACCCCCCACACACACTAACCCCGACGTACACAACCCCATCCACACAACACACTAACTCCCCCACACACACTAACCTCTCCACACACACACTAACCAACCCCCCACACTCACTAACCCACCACACACACTAACATCACCACACACACGAACCCCCCACACACACACTAACCACCCACACACACTATACCCCACCACCCACAATAACCCCCCCCCCCACTCACTAACGCCCCCCCCCACACACTATCCCCCACACAAATACAAACCCACACACACTAACCCCCCACACACACTAACCGCCACACACTCACTATCCCCCCCACACACACTAACCCCCCCCCACACACATACAAAAGGCCCCCACACACACACGGGCCCCCACACTCACGAACCACCCACACACACTAACCCACCCCCCACACACTAACCCCCACACGCACTCACCACCCCAAATACACTAACCCCTCCACACACAAACTAACCATCTCCCCACACACACTAACCCACTACACACACTAACACTACCACACACACACTAACACCCCACACACACACATTAACCACCCACACACACTAAACCCCCCACGCACACTAACCCCGCCCACTCACTAACGCCCCCCCACACACACTAATTCCCCACACATACGAAACCCCGCACACACACTAATCACCACACACACTAACCCTCCACACACATTAACTCCCCCGCACACACTACCCCCAAAACACTAACCCATTCCCTCACACACTAACCCCCCCACATACACTTGTTCCTCCACACACACTAACCCCCCCACACACAAACACCCCGCACACACTAACCCCCCACACACACTTACGCCCCCACACACACTACACCCACACACAATAACCTCCCCAGACACACACTAACCCCCCCACACACACACTAACACCCCACACACACTAACCCCCCCTCCGCACACACTAACCCCCCCACACACAGTAACCCCCTCACACGCACTAACCCCCCCACACACACTAACACCCCCACGCACACACTGGCCCCCACACACACTAACCATCCCACACACACTAACCCCCACCCACACACACTAAACCCCACACGCACTCACCCCCCAAATACACTGACTCCTCCACACACACTAACCCCCCCAACACACTAACCCCCACACACTCACTTACCCCACACACACACTAACACTCCCGCACAAAATAAACCCTACCCCCACACACTATACCCCCGACATGCACTAACCCCCCACAAACACTAACCACCCCACACACACACTATCCCCCCCACCCACAAACCCCACACACATACTAGCACCCCATACACACTAACCCCCCCCACACACTCACCCCCCCACACACACTAACCACCCCACACACACTAACCCCCCCCACATACACTAACCCCTCCACACACACTAACCCCCCACACACACTAACCCCTCCACACACACTCAGACCCCCCACACACACTAAACCCCCTAACATACACGAACTTCTCCACACACACTAACACCCCACACACACTAACACCACACACACACTAAACCCCCAACATGCACTACCCCCCCACACACACTAACCCCCACGTACACAACCCCATCCACACACACACACTAACTCCCCCACACACACTAACCTCTCCACACACACACTAACAAACCCCCACACTCACTAACCCACCACACACTAACATCACCACACACATGAACCCCCCACACACACACTAACCACCCACACACACTAAACCCCACCACACACAATATCCCCCCCCCCCCACTCACTAACGCCCCCCCCCACACACTATCCCCCACACAAACACTAAACCACACACACTAACCCCCCACACACACTAACCTCCACACACTCACTAACCACCCCCCACACACACACTAACACCCCACACACATACAAAAGACCCCCACACACACACTGGCCCCCACACACACTAACCCTCACACGCACTCACCCCCCAAATACACTAACTCCTCCAAACACACTAACCACCCACACACACTATGCCCCACACACTCACTTACCCCCCACGCACACTAACACACCCGCACAAACTAACCCGCCCACACACTAACCCAACAACACGCACTAACCCCCCCACACACACTACCGACCCCACACACACACTAGCCCCTCCCACATACACAATCCCCACACACACACTAACCCCCCCGTACACACTAACCCACCCCCACACACACTAACACCCCCACACACACTAACTCCCCCACACGCACTAACCCCTCCACACACACTCACCACCCACACACACACTAACCACCCAACACACACTAACAGCCCCCCCCACATTCTCTAACCGCTCCACACACACTAACCCCCACACACACTAACACCTACAAATACACTACCCCACACACACTAAACCCCCTACGTACACAACCCCAACACACACACACACTAACTCCCCCACACACACTAACCCATCCACACATACACTAACCCATCTCTCCACACACACTAACCCCCAACACACACACTAACCACCCACACACACTAACCCCCACACACACACTAACCCCCCCACACACACTAACGTCCCACACATACTAACGACCCCCACACACACGAACCACCCCACACACATTAACCCCCTACACACTAATCCCCCCCAAATACACTAACTCCTCCACACACACTAACCCCCCACACACACTAACCCCCACACACTCACTTACCCCCTCCACACACACTAACACCCCCGCACAAATTAACCCCCAAACACACTAACCCCCCCACACGCACTAACCCCCCCACACACACTAACTACCTCACACACACACTAGCCCCCCACACACACAAAGCCCCACACACACTAAACTCCCCCAAACACACTAACCCCCCCTCACACACACTAACCCCCCCACACAAACTAGCCCCCCAACACACACAAACCCCACACACACACTTACCCCCCACACACACTAACCCCCACACACACTAACACCTACAAATACACTACCCCACACACACTAAACCCCCTACGTACACAACCCCAACACACACACACACTAACTCCCCCACACACACTAACCCATCCACACATACACTAACCCATCTCTCCACACACACTAACCCCCAACACACACACTAACCACCCACACACACTAACCCCCACACACACACTAACCCCCCCCACACACACTAACGTCCCACACATACTAACGACCCCCACACACACGAACCACCCCACACACATTAACCCCCTACACACTAATCCCCCCCAAATACACTAACTCCTCCACACACACTAACCCCCCACACACACTAACCCCCACACACTCACTTACCCCCTCCACACACACTAACACCCCCGCACAAATTAACCCCCAAACACACTAACCCCCCCACACGCACTAACCCCCCCACACACACTAACTACCTCACACACACACTAGCCCCCCACACACACAAAGCCCCACACACACTAAACTCCCCCAAACACACTAACCCCCCCTCACACACACTAACCCCCCCCACACAAACTAGCCCCCCAACACACACAAACCCCACACACACACTTACCCCCCACACACACTAACCCCCCACCACACACACTAACATCCCCACACACACTAACCCCCCACACACACTAAACCCACCACACACACTCACCCCCCCAGACACCAATCCCCCCCACACACACTAACTCCCCATACACACACTAACCCCCCCACACACACACTAACCCCTAACATACACTGGCCCATCCACACACACACTAACCCCCCACAGACACACTAACAGCCCCCACACACTAATGCCCCCGTCACACACTATCCCCCCCACACACACACTAACCACCCGCACACACTAACCCGCACACACACAAACCCTCCACACACACTTACTCCCCCGCACACACTAACCCCCCAAAACACTAACCCATCCCCACACACACGAACCCCTCCCACACACACTTACTCCACCACACACACTAACACCCCACACACATAAACCCCCCCACACACTACCCCTCCTCACACTAACTCCCCCACACACACTAACCCCCAGACACACTAACCCACCCACACTATCCACTCCCACGCTCACTAACCCTCCCACACACACTAACCCACCACAAACACACTAACACCCCCCCACACAAACTAACCCCCACACACACTAACCCCCCCACACACACACTAATCCCCCACACACACTAAACCCCCCACATACACTAACCCCTCCACACACACAAAACCCCCAACACACACTAACACCCCACACACACGAACCCCCCAACATACACTACCACCCCACACAGATTACCCCCACGTACACCCCCCACACACACTCTAACTCCCCCACACACACTAACCCCTCCACATACACACAAACCCATCTCCCCACACACCCTAACCCCCACACACACACTACCCACACACACACTAACCCCCCACACACACATTAACCCCCACACATACGAAACCCCGCACACACACTAATCCCCACACACACTAACCCTCCACGTACACTAACTCCCCCGCACACACGAACACCCCAAAACACTAACCCATCCCCACACACCCTAGCAACCCACACACACAAACGCCCCCACACTCACTAACCCCCACACACACTAACCCCCCCACACACACAACACCCCAACACACTCTAACCTCCCCACACACAAACACACTAACACCCTACACACACTAACCCCCCATACACTAACCCCACACACACTAACCCCCCCACACACACTAGCCCCCCAACACACACAAACCACCCACACACATTTACCCCCCACACACACTAACCCTCACCACACACACTCACCCCCACACACACCAATCCCCCCACACAAACTAACTCCCTATACACATACAAACCCCCCACACACACTAACCCCTCAACATACACTGACCCATCCACACACGCACTAACCCCCCCACACACACTAACCCCCCCACACGCTCTAACCCCCTCACACACACTAACCCTCCCACACACACTAGCCCCCCAACACACACAAACCCCACACACACACTTACCCACCACACACACTAACCCCCCACCACACACACTAACATCCCCACACACACTAACCCCCCACACACACTAAACCCCCCTCACACACTCACACCCCCACACACCAATCCCCCCACACGCACTAACACCCCATGCACACACTAACCCCCCCCACACACACACACTAACCCCCAACATACACTGACCCATCCACACACACACTAACCCCCCACAGACACACTAACAGCCCCCACACACTAATGCCCCCGTCACACACTAACCCCCCACACACACACTAACCACCCGCACACACTAACCCGCACACACACAAACCCTCCACACACACTTACTCCCCCGCACATACTAACCCCCCAAAACACTAACCTATCCCCACACACACGAACCCCTCCCCACACACACTTACTCCCCCACACACACTAACACGCCACACACATAAACCCCCCACACAGCCTACCCCTCCACACACTAACTCCCCCACACACACTAACGCCCAGACACACTAACCCACCCACACTATCCACTCCCACGCACACTAACCCTCCCACACACACTAACCCACAACAAACACACTAACACTCCCCACACACACTAATCCCCCAAACACACACAACCCCCCCCCACACACTAAACCCCACAAACTAACCGCACACACGCACTAAGATCCCCATTCACACAAACACCCCAAACACACTAACCCCGCACACACACACTAACCACCCACACTCACACTAACCCCCGCACAAACACTACACCCCCCGCACACACTAACCCCCCAAACACACTAACCCCCCCCACACACACTAACCCCAACACGCACTCACCCCCCCAAATACACTAACTCCTCCACACACACTAACCACCCACACACACTATGCCCCACACACTCACTTACCCCCCCACGCACTCTAACACACCCGCACAAACTAACACCCCCCACACACTAACCCAACAAAAAGCACTAACCCCCCACACACACTAACGACCCCACACACAAACTAGTCCCCCCCCACACACACAATCCCCACACACACACTAACCCCCCCCCGTACACACTAACCCACCCCCACGCACACTAACCCTCCCACACACACTAACCCACCGCAAACACACTAACACCCCCCCACACACACTAACCCCCCCCACACACACAACCCCCCCACACACTAAACAGCACAAACACTAACCGCACACACACACTAAGAATCCCATTCACACAAACACCCCACACACACTAACACCCCTGCACACACAACCCCCCCCACGCACACTAAACCCCCACACGCTCTAACTCCCCACAGACACTAACCCCCCACCACACACACACACTAGCCCCCCACACACACAAACCGCCCCCACACAATAACCCGCCCACACATTCTAGTCCCCCCACAAATACTGACCAATCCCCAAACACAGTAATCCCCACACACCCTAACTCCCCCACACACATTAAACCCCTCCCACAAACTAACCCCTCAACACAAACTGACCCCCCACACACACTAACCCCCCCACACACACTAAACCCCCCATGCACACTAACCCCCCCACATACCCTAACCCCCCACACACGCACTCTAACCCCCCCACAAACACACTAACCCCCTCACATTCAGAAAAAAACACACACACTAACCCCCCACACACACTAACCCCCCACACACATTAAGACCCCCACAAACACTAACACCCCCACACACTAATCCCTCACAAGCACTAACCCCCCCACATACACTAACCCCTCCACACACACTAACCCCCCACACAGACTAACCCCCACACACTCACTAACCACCCCACACACACTAACCCCCCCCCCCCACACACAGACAAACGACCCCCACACACACACTGGCCCCCACACACACTAACCACCCCACACACACTAACCCCCCCCCACAAACACTAACCCCCACACGCACTCACCCCAGTAAATACACTAACTCCTCCACACACAATAACCCCCCACACAGACTAACACCCCCGCATAAACTAACCCCCCCACACCCACACCAACCACCCCCACAGCGCACCAACCCCCCCACACACACTAACCACCCCACACACACACTAGCCCCCCCCCCCACACACACAAACCCCACACACAAACTAACCCCCCCATACACACTAACCCCCCCACACACACTAACCCCTCCACACACACTTAAACCCCCCACACACACTAACCTCCCCAACATACACTAACCCCTCCACACACACTAACCCCCCCCCCACACACTAACAGAACACACACACTAACCCCCCAACAGACACTACCCCCCCAACACACGCACTAACCCCCCACGTACACAACCCCTCCCACACACACACTAACTCCCCCACACACACTAGCCCCTCCACACACAAACTAACCATCTCCCCACACACACTAACCCACTACACACACTAACACTACCACACACACACTAACCCCCCCCCACACACACATTAACCACCCACACACACTAAACCCCCCCACGCACACTAACCCCCCCCGTCTCACTGACGCCCCCCCACACACACTAATTCCCCACACATACGAAACCCCGCACACACACTAATCCCCACACACACTAACCCTCCACACACATTAACTCCCCCGCACACACTAACCCCCAAAACACTAACCCATTCCCTCACACACTAACCCCCCCACATACACTTGTTCCCCCACACACACTAACCCCCCCACACACAAACACCCCGCACACACTAACCCCCCACACACATTAACCCCCCCCCCCACACACACTACACCCACACACACTAACCTCCCCAGACACACACTAACCCCCCCCACACACACCCTAACACCCCACACACACTAACCCCCCCCCCGCACACAATAACCCCCCACACACAGTAACCCCCCACACGCACTAACCCCCTCACACACACTAACCCCCCCACACACACACTGGCCCCCACACACACTAACCACCCCACACACACTAACCCCCCCACACACTAACCCCCACACGCACTCACCCCCCCAAATACACTGACTCCTCCACACACACTAACCCCCCCACACACTAACCCCCACACACTCACTTACCCCCCACACACACTAACACTCCCTCACAAAATTAACCCCACCCCCACACACTAACCACCCGAAACGCACTAATCCCCCACACACACTAACCACCCCACAGACACACTAGCCCCCCACCCACAAACCCCATACAGATACTAGCCCCGCATACAAACTAACCCCCCCCACACACTCACCCCCCCACACACACTAACCACCCCACACACACTAACCCCCCAACATGCACTAACCCCTCCGCACACACTAACCCCCACACACACTAACCCCTCCACACACACTCAGACCCCCCACACACACTAAACCCCCTAACATACACGAACCTCTCCACACACACTAACACCCCACACACACTAACACCACACACTAACCCCCCAACATGCACTACCCCCCCACACACACTAACCCCCACGTACACAACCCCATCCACACACACACACTAACTCCCCCACACACACTAACCCCTCCACACACACACTAACCAACCCCCCACACTCACTAACCCACCACACACACTAAACGCCACCACACACAATAACCCGCCCCCCCCACTCATTAACGCCTCCCCCACACACAAACACTAACCCCCCACACACACTAACCGCCACACACTCACTAACCCCCCCACACACACTAACCCCCCCACACACATACAAAAGGCCCCCACACACACACTGGCCCCCACACACACTAACCACCCCACACACACTAACCCCCCCACACACACTAACCCCCACACGCACTCACACCCCCAAATACACTAACCCCTCCACACACACTAATCACCCACACACACTATGCCCCACACACTCACTTACCCCCCACGCACACTAACACGCCCGCACAAACTAACCCCCCCCACACATTAACCCAACAACAAGCACTAACCCCCTCACACACACTAACGACCCCACACACACACTAGCCCCTCCCACACACACAATCCCCGCACACACACTAACCCCCCCGTACACACTAACCCACCCCCACACACACTAACACCCCCACACACACTAACCCCCCCCCACACACACACTAACCCCTCCACACACACTCACCACCCCCACACACACTAACCACCCAACACACACTAACACCCCTCCCACATTCTCTAACCACTCCACACACACTAACCCCCCCCACACACTAACACCATCAAATACACTACCCCACACACACACTAAACCCCCTACGTACACAACCCCCCCACATACTAACTCCCACACACACTAACCCCCCCACACACTGACCCATCCCCACACACACTAACCCCCACACACACTAACTCCGCCGACATACACTCACCCGCCACACACGCTAATCCCCCCACACGCACAAACCCCCCAACACACTAACCCCCCCCCCACACACACACTATCCTCCCCACACACACTAACCCCACCACACACACTAAACCCCCATACACACACGACCCCCCACACACTCTAACCCATCCCCACACACACAAACCCCCCCCCCCACAAACACTAACCCCACCCACCCACACTAACCCCCCACACACACACTAATCCCCCACACACTAACACCCCCACACACACTAGCCCATCCCCACACACACTAATCCCCCCACACACATACACTAACCTCACCCACACACACTAAACACCCACACACACACAGTAACACCCCACACACACTAACACCCCCACACACACTAGCCCATCCCCACACAAACTAACCCACCCACACACACACTAGCCCCCCCACACTCACTAACCCCCCCACAAACACTTACCCCGCACACACACTAAACCCCCCACACACCCGAACCCACCCCAACACACACTAACCCCACAAACAGACACTAACCCTCCACACACATTAACCCCCCACACACACACTAACACCCCCACACACCCTGACACATCCCCACACACACTAACCCCCACACACGCTAACTCCCCCCACACACAATAACACCTCACACACTCTAAGCACCCCACACACACTAACCCCCCCAACACACACACTAACCCTCCACACACACTAAACCCCACACACCCACTAACACCCCACACACAGTAACCCCACTACACACACTTACCATTCCACACACACTAACCACCCCAACACACACACTAACCCTCCACACACACTAACCCCCCCACACACACACTAACCGCCCACACAAACTAACCCCCCCAAACACACTAACAACCCCCCTGCACACACTAACCCCCTGTAGCTCAACAACCCCCTAAAGCTTCCCACACACTAACCCACACACTAACCCTCCACACACACTAACCCCCCCACACACACACTAACACACACACTAACCCTCCACACACACTAACCCCCCCACACACACACTAACCGCCCACACAAACTAACCCCCCCAAACACACTAACAACCCCCCTGCACACACTAACCCCCTGTCACACTAACAACCCCCTAACGCTTCCCACACACTAACCCACACCCACACACACTAACCCCCACACACACTAACCCCCCCACACATACTAACACCCCACACACACCAACTCCCCCTCATACACTACCACCACACACACTAATCCCCCCACACATTTTAACCCCCCACACACACACTAAAACCCCACACACACACTAACCCCTTACACACATTAACCCCCCACACTCACACTAACGCCCTCACACACACTAACCCCCCCGCACACACTAACCCCCCAACACACACACTAACCCTCCACACACACTAACCACCCACACACACTAACCCCCCACACAAACTAACCCCCTCCACACACACTAACCCCCTCACACACTAAGTCTCCCACACACACTAATCGCCCACACACACTAAACCCCCCACACACAGTGACAAATCCACACACACACTAACCCAGCCCACACACACTAATCCCCCACACGCACTAACCCCCCACACACACTAACCACCCACACACACTAACAACACACACACACGAAAACGCCGCACACACTAAGCCCCGCCACACACACACTAACCCCCCCCCCCCCACACACACACACTAAACCCCCACGCACACTAACAACCCACGCACACGAAAACCCCACACACACTAATTACCCCACACACTGAACCCCCCACAGACACGACCCTCCCCCACACACACTAACCCCCGCACGTACACAACCCCCATACACACACTAACTCCACCACATACACTAACCCCTCCACACACACACTAACCATCTCCCACACACACTAACCCACCCACACACACTAACCCGCACCACACACACTAACCCCCACACACAACAACACCCCACACACACTAACCCACTCCCACACACACTAACACACACACACACTAATTCCCCCACACACACTAACCCCCCCCCACACACAGTGACCCATCCCCACACACACTAACCCAGTCCACACACACTAACCCCCCACACACAGTAACCCCCGCACACACACTAACCCCCCCCACACACTATCCACCCACACACATTAATTCGCCTCACGCACTAACCCCTCCCACACACACTTATCCCCCCCACACACTATCCCCCCACACACACACAAACCCCCTCCACACGCACTAACCCCCCACACATACAAATCCCCAACACACACTAACCCCCAACACACAAAGTAACCCCACACACACACGAAATCCCCCCACACACTAACCCCCCCACACACTAAACCCCCACAGACACTAACCCACCCCCACACACACTGACACATCCCCTCACACACAACCCCCCACACACACACTAACCCCCTCACACACACTAACCCCCCCACACGCACTGACCCATCACCACACACACAAACCCCCCCACACACACTAACTCCCCCCACACACTAACCACCCACACACACTAAAACCCCACACACATTAAGCACCCCACACACACAAACCCATCCTCACACACACTGATCCCCCCCACACACACACTAACCCCCTCACACACACTAACCGTCCACACGCACTAACCCCCACACACAGACTAACACCCCCATTCACTAAACCCCCCACACACATTATCCCCCCACATACACTATCCCCCACACACACTCACCCCCCACACACTAACCCTCCACACAGACACTAATCCCCCACACACACTAACCCCCCCACACACACACTCACTCCCCCACACACACTAACCCACCCCACACACAGTGACCCATCCCCACACACACTAGCCCCCCACACACACACACTAACACCCCCCCACACACTAAGCCCTCACACACACTAACTCCCCACACACACAATAACACCTCACACACTCTAAGCACCTCACACACACTAAACCCCCAACACACACACTAACCCTCCACACACACTAAACCCCACACACCCACTAACACCCCACACACAGTAACCCCACTACACACACTTACCATCCCACACACACTAACCCCCCCAACACACACACTAACCCTCCACACACACCAACCCCCCCACACACACACTAACCGCCCACACAAACTAACCCCCCAAACACACTAACAACCCCCCTACACACACTAACCCCCTGTCGCACACTAACGCTTCCCACACACTAACCCACACCCACACACACTAACCCCCCCACACATACTAACACCCCACACACACCAACTCCCCCTCATACACTACCACCACACACACTAATCCCCACACACATTTTAACCCCCCCCCACACACACTAAAACCCCACACACACTAACCCCCCACACACATTAACCCCCCCCCACACTCACACTAACGCCCTCACACACACTAACCCCCCCGCACACACTAACCCCCCAACACACACACTAACCCTCCACACACACTAACTCCCCACACACACTAACCCCCCACACAAACTAACACCCTCCACACACACTAACCCCCTCACACACTAAGTCTCCCACACACACTAATCGCCGAAACACACTAAACCCCCAACACACAAAGTAACCCCACACACACACGAAATCCCCACACACACTAACACCCCCCACACACACTAACCCCTCCACACACACACTAAACCCCACACACACACTAACCACCCCACACACACTAAGACCCCCACAAACAATAAACCATCCCCCCACACACTAACACCCCCCCACACACTAGAACACCCACACACACTCACCCCCCACACACACTCACCCCCCCACCCGCTCACCCCACCCACACACACACTAGCCCCCCCACACTCAGAACCCCACCCCACAATAACCCCCCACCACACACACTCACCCCCCACACACACACTAACCCCCTACACACACACTAACCCCCCACAAACACACTAACACCCCCACACACACTAACCCCCCACATACACTAACCCCCCCACACACACTCATCCCCCCACACACACTAACCCCCCCCACATACACACTAAACGCCACACACAATGATGCATCCCCACACTATCTAACCCCCCCACATACACTAACCGACCCCACATACACTAACCCCTCCACACACACTAACCCCTCACACACACTAACCCCCCCACACGCGCTAACCCCCCCACATACACTACCCTCCCCCACACAAACTAATACGCCACACACACTAACCCCGCCCCATCACACACACACTATCCCCCCCACACTAACACCAACACACACACTAACCACCCCACACACACTAACCCCCCACACACACAAACACCCAACACCCACTCACCCCCCACACACACAGAAACCCCCCCACACACACTAAACCCCACTCCACACACTAACCCCCCACACACACTAACCCCCCCCAAACACACTAACCACTCCACACACACTAACACTCCCATACACACTAACCCATCCCCCCACACACTAACCCCCCCACACACACTAAACCCCCACAGACACTAACCCCCCCACACACACACTGACACATCCCCTCACACACAACCCCCCACACACACACTAACCCCCTCACACACACTAACCCCCCCCCCCCCACACGCACTGACCCATCACCACACACACAAACCCCCCACACACACTAACTCGCCCCACACACTAACCACCCACACACACTAACACCCCACACACACTAAGCCCCCCACACACACAAATCCATCCTCACACACACTAACCCCCCCACACACACACTAACCCCCTCACACACACACTAACCCTCCACACGCACTAACCCCCACACACAGACTAACACCCCCATTCACTAAACCCCCCACACACATTATCCCCCCACATACACTATCCCCCCCCACACACAAACCCCACACACTAACCCTCCTCACAGACACTAATCCCCCACACACACTAACCCCCCCACACACACTCATCCCCACACACACACTCACTCCCCCACACACACTAACCCACCCCACACACACTGACCCATCCCCACACACACTATCCCCCACATACACACACTAACACCCCCCACACACTAAGCCCTCACACACACTAACTCCCCAAACACACAATAACACCTCACACACTCTAAGCACCCCACACACACTAACCCCCCCAACACACACACTAACCCTCCACACACACTAAACCCCACACACCCACTAACACCCAACACACAGTAACCCCACTACACACACTTACCTTCCCACACACACTAACCCCCCTAACACACACACTAACCCTCCACAAACACTAACCCCCCCACACACACACTAACCGCCCACACAAACTAACCCCCCCAAACACACTAACAACCCCCCTACACACACTAACCCCCTGTCGCACACTAACGCTTCCCACACACTAACCCACACCCACACACACTAACCCCCGCACACATACTAACACCCCACACACACCAACTCCCCCTCATACACTACCACCACACACACTAATCCCCACACACATTTTAACCCCCCCACACACACTAAAACCCCACACACACACTAACCCCCCACACACATTAACCCCCCCCACACTCACACTAACGCCCTCACACACACTAACCCCCCCCCGCACACACTAACCCCCCAACACACACACTAACCCTCCACACACACTAACCCCCCACACACACTAACCCCCCACACAAACTAACCCCCTCCACACACACTAACCCCCTCACACACTAAGTCTCCCACACACACACTAACCACCCCCCCCACACATACACACTAACCCACCCACACACACTAACCCCCACCACACACACTAACCCCCACACACACCAACACCCCACACACACTAACCCACTCCCAATCACACTAACACACACACACACACTAATTCCCCCACACACACTAAACCCCCCCCCCCACACAGAGTGACCCATCCCCACACACACTAACCCAGTCCACACACACTAACCCCTCACACACAGTAACCCCCGCACACACACTAACCCCCCCCACACACACACACTATCCACCCACACACATTAATTCGCCTCACTAACTAACCCCTCCCACACACACTAATCCCCCCCACACTATCCCCCCACACACACACAACCCCCCCCCCACACGCACTAACCCCCCACACATACAAATCCCCAACACACACTAACCCCCAACACACAAAGTAACCCCACACACACACGAAATCCCCACACACACTAACACCCCCCACACTCACTAACCCCTCCACACACACACTAAACCCCACACACACACTAACCACCCCACACACACTAAGACCCCCACAAACACTAAACCATCCCCCCACACACTAACACCCCCACACAAACTAGAACACCCACACACACTCACCCCCCCCCACACACTCACCCCCCCCACCCGCTCACCCCACCCACACACACACTAGCCCCCCCACACTCAGAACCCCACCCCACAATAACCCCCCCACACACACACTCACCCCCCACACACACACACTAACCCCCTACACACACACTAACCCCCCACAAACACACTAACACCCCCACACACACTAACCCCCCACACACACTAACCCCCCCACACACACTCACCCCACCCACACACACTAACCCCCCCCCACATACACACTAAACGCCACACACAATGACGCATCCCCACACTCTCTAACCCCCCCCACATACACTAACCCACCCCACATACACTAACCCCCCACACACACTAACCCCTCCACACACACACTAAACCCCACACACACACTAACCACCCCACACACACTAAGACCCCCACAAACACTAAACCATCCCCCCACACACTAACACCCCCCCCACACACTAGAACACCCACACACACTCACCCCCCACACACTCACCCCCCCACCCGCTCACCCCACCCACACACACACTAGCCCCCCCACACTCAGAACCCCACCCCACAATAACCCCCCCACACACACACTCACCCCCCACACACACACTAACCCCCTACACACACACTAACCCCCCACAAACACACTAACACCCCCACACACACTAACCCCCCACACACACTAACCCCCCCACACACACTCACCCCCACCACACACACTAACCCCCCCCCCACATACACACTAAACGCCACACACAATGACGCATCCCCACACTCTCTAACCCCCCCACATACACTAACCCACCCCACATACACTAACCCCTCCACACACACTAACCCCTCACACACACTAACCCCCCACACGCGCTAAGCCCCCCACATACACTACCCTCCCCCACACAAACTAATACGCCACACACACTAACCCCGCCCCATCACACACACACTATCCCACCCACACTAACACCAACACACACACTAACCACCCCACACACACTAACCCCCCACACACACAAACACCCAACACCCACTCACCCCCCACACACACAGAAACCCCCCCACACACACTAAACCCCCCTCCACACACTAACCCCCCACACACACTAACCCCCCCAAACACACTGACCACTCCACACACATTAACACTCCCATACACACTAACCCATCCCCCCACACACTAACCCCCCCCACACACTAAACCCCCACAGACACTAACCTCCCCCACACACACTGACACATCCCCTCACACACAACCCCCCCCACACACACTAACCCCCTCACACACACTAACCCCCCCCCACACGCACTGACCCATCACCACACACACACCCCCCCACACACACACTAACTCCCCCCACACACTAACCACCCACACACACTAACACCCCACACACACTAAGCCCCCCCCACACACAAACCCATCCTCACACACACTAACCCCCCCCACACACACACTAACCCCCTCACACACACACTAACCCTCCACACGCACTAACCCCCACACACAGACTGACACCCCCATTCACTAAACCCCCCACACACATTATCCCCCCACATACACTATCCCCCCACACACACTCACCCCCCCACACACTAACCCCCCACACAGACACTAATCCCCCACACACACTATCCCCCCCCACACACACTAATCTCCACACACACACTCACTCCCCCACACGCACTAACCCACCCCACACACAGTGACCCATCCCCACACACACTAGCCCCCCACACACACACACTAACAACCCCCACACACTAAGCCCTCACACAAACTAACTCCCCACACACACTAACCCCCCACACACACTAATCCGCCACCCACACAAACCTACCAAACACACACTAACACCACTACACACAACACCCCCAAGCACACACACTAACCCCCCCCCACGCACTAACCCCCCCACACACTAACCCATCCCCACGCACACTAACCCCCCCCCACACACACACACTAACCCCCCAAACACACTAACCAGCCCCCACACACACTTACCGCGCACACACACACTAACCCCCCACGCACTCTAACCCACCCCAACCCACACTGACCCCCCACACACACTAACCCCCACACACACTTACCCCGCAGACACACACTATCCCCCCCACACACTCAAACCCACCCCAACACACACTAACCCCCCCCCACACACACTAATCCCCCACACACATTAACCCCCCAAACACACATTAATCTCACCACACACTGACTCATCCTCACACACACTAACCCCCACACACACTAACCCTCCACACACACTAACCCCCCCACAAACACTAACACCCCCACACACAGTAATCCCAACACAAACACTAACCCCCTACATACACACTAATCCACCTCACACACTTACCCTCCCACACACACTAATCGCCCACACACACACTATCCATCCCACGCACACTAACCCCCCTAACACACACATTAACCCTCCACACAGACTAACTCCCCCCACACACACACTAACCCCTCCCACACACAGTAATACCACCACACACACTAACCCTCCCACACACACTACCCCCCCCACACACACACTAACCCCTTAAACACACACTAACCCCCTCACACACTAACCCATCACAATCACTAACCCCCAACACACACATTAACCCCCCCCACACACACACTAAAGCCCACAGACACTAACACTCCCACACACACTAACCTATCCGCCCACACACTAACCCCCACACACACTAACCCCCCCACAAACACTAACCCCCCCACACACACTAACCCCCTCCACACTCACAAACCCCCACATTCACTAACCCCCCACACACACTAACACTCCCACACACACTAACCCATCCCCCACACACTAACTCCCCACACAGACTAACCCTCCACACACACACTAAGCCCCCACACAAACTCACCCCCCACACACACTAACCCACCCCCACACACACTAACCGCGCCACACACACTGACTCATCCCCACACACTCGAACCCCCTCCACACACACTAACCCACCCCACACTCATTAACACCTCCACACACACTATCCCCCACACACACTAACTCCCCCACACACTAATCCCCCCCACATACTCTACTCTCCCACACACACTAACCCCCGCACGTACACAAACCCCATACACACACTAACTCCCCCACACACACTAACCCCTCCACACACACTAACCATCTCCCCACACACACTAACCCACTCACACACGTTAACCCACACACACTGACCCCCCCCCCACACACACACACTAACCCCCCCACACACACTAACCCCCCACACACACTAACACCTCACACACACTAACCCATTCACACACCTAACACCCACACACACACTAATCCCAACACACACCCAAACCACACCCACACACTAACCCCACACACACAAGCCCCCCCGACACACACACTAACCCCCCCACACACAAACTAACCACCCCAAACACATTAACAACCCCCCCACACACACTAACCCCCCAGTCACACTAAGCCCTCCACACACACTAACCCCCATACACACACGAACCCCCACACACTCTAACCCATCCCCACACACACAACCCCCCCCCACAAACACTAACCCCACCCACCCACACTAACACCCCACACACACACTAATCCCCCACACACTAACATCCCCACACACAGTAGCCCATCCCCACACACACTAATCCCCCCACACACATAGACTAACCTCACCTACACACACTAACCCCCCCACACAAACTAACCACCCCAAACACATTAACAACCCCCCCACACACACTAACCCCCCAGTCACACACAAACCCTCCCCACACACTAACCCACACCCACACACACTAACCCCCCACATACTAACCCCCACACACACTAACCCCCCCCCACACACACTGACGCATCCCCACACACACTAACCCCCACTCACACTAACCCCGCCTACACACACTAACCCGCCACACACGCTAATCCCCCCACACGCACAAACCCCCCCCCAACACACTAACCCCCCCCACACACACACACTATCCTCCCCACACAAACTAACCCCACCACACACACTAACCCCCCATACACATTGTCCCATCCACACACACACTAATCCCCCACATACACTAAGCCCTCCACACACACTAACCCCCATACACACACGAACCCCCACACACTCTAACCCATCCCCACACACACAACCCCCCCCCACAAACACTAACCCCACCCACCCACACTAACACCCCACACACACACTAATCCCCCACACACTAACACCGCCACACACACTAGCCCATCCCCACACACACTAATCCCCCCACACACATACACTAACCTCACCCACACACACTAAACACCCACACACACACTAACACCCCCCACACACTAACACCCCCACACACACTAGCCCATCCCCACACAGACTAACCCACCCACACACACACTAGCCCCCCCCCCACACACACTAACCCCCCCCACACACACTTAACCCGCACACACACTAAACCCCCCACACACCCGAACCCACCCCAACACACACTAACCCCACACACACAGACACTAACCCTCCACACACATTAACCCCCCACACACACACTAACACCCCCACACACACTGACACATCCCCACACACACTAACACCCACACACGCTAACTCCCCTCACACACAATAACACCTCACACACACTAAGCACCCCACACACACTAACCCCCCCAACACACACACTAACTCTCCACACACACTAAACCCCACACACCCACTAACACCCCACACACAGTAACCCCACTACACACACTTACCATCCCACACACACTAACCCCCCAACACACACACTAACCCTCCACACACACTAACCCCCCCACACACACACTAACCGCCCACACAAACTAACCCCCCCCAAACACACTAACAACCCCCCTACACACACTAACCCCCTGTCGCACACTAACGCTTCCCACACACTAACCCACACCCACACACACTAACCCCCACGCACACTAACCCCCCCACACATACTAACACCCCACACACACTAACTCCCCCTCATACACTACCACCACACAAACTAATGCCCCACACACTTTAACCCCCCACACACACACTAAAACCCCACACACACACTAACCCCCCCACCACAATAACCCACCACCAGACACACTAACACCCAAACACACACTAACTCACCCCACACACACTCACTCCCCCACTCACACTAACCTACCCCACACACACTGACCCATCCCCACACACACTAACCCCCCCCCCACACACTAACCCCCTACACACACGCTAACCCCCTCACACACTAGCCCTCCCACACACACTAATCGCCCACTCAGACTAAAGCCACCACACACACACTCACTCCCCCACACACTAACCCCCCCCCACACACACAGTGACCCACCCCCACACACACTCACCCAGCCCACACACACTAACCCCCCATACACACTAGCCACCCACACACACTAATCCGCCTCACACACTAACCCCCACACACACACATTAACCCCCCGCCCCACAAACACTAAAACCCCAACACACACTAACCACCCACACACTCTAACCCCCCCCACACACACTAACACCCCCAACACACACTAACCCATCCACCCACAAGCTAACCCCACACACACATTAAAACCCCCACACACACTAACCCCCGCACACACACTCAAACTCCCACACAAACTAATACCACACTCACACTAGCCCCCCCACACACAAAACCCTTCCACATACTCTAACCCCCCCACATACAATAACCCATCACACATACACTAAACCCTCCACATACACTAACCCCCACACACACTAACGCCACACACACACTAACCCACCCACATATACAATACCCTCCCCCACACACACTAACCCCTCCACACACACACTAACCATCTCCCCACACACACTAACCCACCCACACACACTAACCCACACACACTGACCCCCACAAACACTAACCCACCCCACACACACTAACCCCCCCCGCACACACTAACCCCCCACACACACTAATCCCCCACACAACCAAAACCCACCCACACACAGTAACCACACACACTAACCCCCCCACACCCACTAACCCATCCCCACACACACTAACCCTCCCACACAAACACTAACCCCACACACAAACAAACCCCCCCCCAAACACTCAAACAACCCCCTACACACACTAAGCCCCCAGCCACACTCTGACCCTCCCCAGACACTGACCCACACCCACACCCACTAACCCATCACCATACAGACTAACCCCCCCCACACACACTAACCCCCACACACACTAACTCCCTAATCACACTAACACCCCACACACACTAACCCCCTGCACACACTAACCCCCCACACAACCTAAACCCACCCACACACACTAACCTCCACACACTGACCCCCCACACCCACTAACCCATCCCCACACACACTCACCCCCCACACAAACACTAACCCCCCACACAAACTAATTCCCCCCCAAACACTGTCCCATCCACACACACACTAATCCCCCACATACACTAAGCCTTCCACACACACTAACCCCCACACACACACGAACCCCCACACACTCTAACCCATCCCCACACACACAAACCCCCCCACACACACTAACCCCACCCACCCACACTAACCCCCCACACACACACTAATCCCCCACACACTAACACCCCCACACACACTAGCCCATCCACACACACACTAATCCCCCCACATATATACACTAACCTCACCCACACACACTAAACACCCTCACACACACTAACACCCCACACACACAAACACCCCCACACACACTAGCCCATCCCCACACAGACTAACCCACCCACACACACACTAGCCCCCCACACACACACACTAACCCCCCACACACACTTACCTCGCACACACACTAAACCCCCCACACACCCGAACCCACCCCAACACACACTAACCCCCATACACAGACACTAACCCCCCACACACATTAACCCCCCACACACACACACAAACACCCCCACACACACTGACACATCTCCACACACACTAACCCCTACACACGCTAACTCCCCCCACCACAATAACGCCTCACACACACTAAGCACCCCACACACACTAACCCCCCCAACACACACACTAACCCTCCACACACACTGAACCCCACACACCCACTAACACACCACACACAGTAACCCCACTACACACACTTACCATCCAACCCACACTAACCCCTCCAACACACACACTAACCCCCCCCACACACACACACTAACCGCCCACACAAACTAACCCCCCCAAAACACACTAACAACCCCCCTACACACACTAACACCCTGTCGCACTCTAACGCTTCCCACACACTAACCCACACCCACACACACTAACCCCCACACACACTAACCCCCCCACACATACTAACACCCCCCACACACTAACTCCCCCTCATACATTACCACCACACACACTAATCCCCCCACACACTTTAACCCCCCAACACACACTAAAACCCCACACACACACTGACCCCCCACCACAATAACCCACCCCCAGACACACTAACCCCCAAACACACACTAACTCACCCCACACACACTCACTCCCCCACTCACACTAACCTACCCCACACACACTGACCCATCCCCACACACACTAACCCTCCCCCACACACTAACCCCCTACACACACACTAACCCCCCTCACACACTAGCCCTCCCACACACACTAATCGCCCACTCAGACTAAACCCACCACACACACACTCACTCCCCCACACACTAACCCCCCCCCACACACACACAGTGACCCACCCCCACACACACTCACCCAGCCCACACACACTAACCCCCCACACACACTAACCACCCATACACACTAATCCGCCTCACACACTAACCCCCACACACACATTAACCCCCCGCCCCACAAACACTAAAACCCCAACGCACACTAATCCCCCACACACTCTAACCCCCCCACACACACTAACACCCCCAACACACACTATCCCATCCCCCCCACAAACTAACCCCACACACACACTAAAACCCCCACACACACTAACCCCCGCACACACTCAAACTCCCACACAAACTAATACCACACTCACACTAGCCCCCCCACACACAAAACCCTTCCACATACTCTAACCCCCCCCACATACACTAACCCACCACACATACACTAAACCCTCCACATACACTAACCCCCACACACACTAACACCACACACACACTAACCCACCCACATATACAATACCCTCCCCCACACACACTAACCACTTCACGTACACAACCCCCACATACACACACTAACTCACCCACACACACTAACCCCTCCACACACACACTAACAAGCTCCCCACACACACTAACCCACCCAAACACACTAACCCACACACACTGACCCCTACAAACACTAACCCCCCCACACACACTAACCCCCCCCCCCCCGCACACACTAACCCCCCACACACACTAACACACCACACACACTAACTCCCTAATCACACTAACACCCCACACACACTAACCCCCTACACACACTAACCCCCCACACACACTAACCCCCCACACACACACTAACCCCCACACACACTAATCCCCCCACACAACCAAAACCCACCCACACATAGTAACCCACACACACTAACCCCCAAACACCCACTAACCCATCCCCACACACACTAACCCCCAAACACAAACACTAATCCCACACAAAAACTAACCCCCCAAACACTCAAACAACCCCCTACACACACTAAGCCCCCAGCCACACACTGACCCTCCCCAGACACTGACCCACACCCACACCCACTAACCCATCCCCATACAGACTAACCCCCCACACACATTAACCCCCACACACACTAACTCCCTAATCACACTAACACCCCACACACACTAACCCCCTGCACACACTAACCCCCCACACAACCTTAACCCACCCACACACACTAACCTCCACACACTAACCCCCCCCCCACACCCACTAACCCATCCCCACACACACTAACCCCCCCCACACACAAACACTAACCCCCCACACAAACTAACTACCCCCCCAAACACACAAACAACCCCCTACACACACTAACCCCCCAGTAACACACTGACCCTCCCCAGACACTGACCCACACCCACACCCACTAACCCATCCCCATACACACTAACCACTCCACACACTAACCCCCGCACACACAACCCCCCCACACACACAATGAACCCATCCCCACACACACTAACCCCCACACACACACTAACTCCGCGCACACACACTAACCCCCCACATACTAACACCCCCACACACGCTAACCCCCTCGCCCTCCACACGCACTAACACCCCCACACACTAACCCCCACACACGCACACTAACCTCCCCACACACATTAACCACCCCCACACAAACTAACCCCCCCACACACACTGACCCATCCCCACACACACTAACCCCCCCACATACACTAACCCCTCCTCATACACTAACCCCCCCACATACACTAACACCCCTCCCCACACACACTCACTGGCCCCCACACACACTAACGCCCCCACACACACTAACCACCCCACACACACGAACCCACCAGACGCTCCACCCCCCCCCCACACGCACTAACCCCCCCAACACACTAACCTACCCCCCACACACGCACTAAACTCCGCACACAAACTAACCGCCCCACACACACTAACCCCCCACACTCACTGACCCATCACCACATACACTAACCCACCCCCCACATACACTAACCACTCCACATACACTAACCCCCCCATACACAAACAACCCCCCCACACACATTTACTGGCCCCCACACACGCTAACACCGACCACACACACTAACCTCCCCACACACACTAACACCCCACACACACTAACTCCCCCACATACACTAACCCCACACACAATAATCCCCCTACACACTTTAACCCCCCACACACACTAAACCCACACACACACTAACTCCCCCCACACACACTCACTCCCCCACTCACACTAACCTCCCCCACACGCACTGACCCATCCCCACACACACTATCCCCTCACACACACACACTAATCCCCCTACACACACTAATCCGCCACAGACACTAACACCCCCCACATACACTAACTCCCCACATACACTAACCCCCCCCACACACTAACCCCCCCACACACACTAACCCCCACAAACACTAACCCGCAAACACACTAACCAATCCCTACACACACAAATCCCCCCACACACACTAACCCCACCACATCCCACTAGCCCATCGCCACACACACCATCCCTCAAAACACACACACCATCCCCCCCACACACTAACCCCCCCCACAAACACTTACCCCGCACGCACACACTAACCCCCACACACACTAACCCACCGCAACACATACTAACCCACACACTCGCACAAACCCCCCACACACATTATCCCCCCCACACTCACACTTACGCCCTCACACACACTAACCCCCCCGCACACACTAACCCCCCAACACACACACTAACCCTCCACACACACTAACCCCCCAAACACACTAACCCCCCACACTAACTAACCCCCTCCACACACACTAACCCCCTCACACACTAAGTCTCCCACACACACTAATCGCCCACACACACTAAACCCCCCACACACAGTGACAAATCCCCACACACACTAACCCAGCCCACACACACTAATCCCCCACACGCACTAACCCCCCACACACACTAACCACCCACACACACTAACAACCCACACACACGAAAACGCCGCACACACTAAGCCCCGCCACACACACACTAACCACCCCCCACACACACACTAACCCCCCACGCACACTAACAACCCACACACACGAAAACGCCACACACACTAACCCCCCCACACACACACATTACCCCCCCACACACACTCACTCCTCCACACAGACTAACCCCCCCCACACACACAGTGACACATCCCCACATCACTAACCCAGCCCTCACACACTAATCCCCCACACGCACTAACCCCCCACACACACTAAACTCCCCCCCACACACAAACGCCCAACATATACTAACCCCCCACACACAGTAACCCACCACACACACACCAAACCCACACACACACTAACCCCACCACACACTAATCTCCCCCAACACACTGACCCATCCCCACACACACTAACCCCCCCACACACACTAACCCCCCACACACACTAACCCCCCCCACACACACAATAAAGCCTCCACACACACCAACAACCCCACGAACAATAACCCATCCCCCACACACTAACCCCCCCCCCACACACTAACCCCCCCACACACACTAACCTCCCCCACGCACAATGACCCATCCCAACACACACTAACCCCCCCCACACACACACTAAACCCCTCACACACACTAACCACCTCACACAAACTAACCCCCTCCACACACACTAACCCCCTCACACACTAAGTCTCCCAGACACACACACTCCCCCACACAGACTAACCCCCCCACACACACAGTGACCCATCCCCACACACACTAACCCAGCCCACACACACTAATCCCCCACACGCACTAACCCCCCACACACACTAACCCCCCCACACACACACACTAACCACCCCCCACACACACTAACCCCCACACACACTAACAACCCACACACGAAAACGCCACACACACTAACCCCCCCCCACACACACACACTAACCCCCCCCACACACACACTCACTCCCCCACACAGACTAACCCCCCCACACACACACTGTGACCCATCCCCACACACACTAACCCAGCCCACACACACTAATCCCCCACACGCACTAACCCCCCACACACACTAAACCCCCACACACACAAACGCCCAACACATACTAACCTCCCACACACACACTAAACCCACACACACACTAACCCCCCACATAGACTAATCTCCCCCACACACACTGACCCATCCCCACACACACTAACCCCCACACACACAATAACTCCGCCCGCACACATTAACCCCCCATAGATTAACACCACCAGACACGCTAACACCTCCCCCCACACGCATTAACCCCCCAACACACTAACTTCCCCCCCCCACACACACACTAAACTCCGCACACACACTAACCGCCCTACACACACTAACCCCACCCACACACACTGACCCATCACCACACACACTAACCCCCCGCCACACATACACTAACCCCTCCACACACACTAACCCCCCCCATACACCAACATCCCCCCACCAACACTCACTGGCCCCCACACACACTTACACCCACCACACACACTAACCCCCACACACACTAACTACCCCACATACTCTACCCCCACACACACTAAACCCCTACACACTTTAACCCCCCCACACACACTAAACCCCCACACACACACTAACCCCCAACACACACTAAACCCCCACACACACAAACGCCCAACACATACTAACCCCCCACACACACAGTAAACCCACACACACACTAACCCCCCACACACACTAATTTCCCCCACACACACCGACCCATCCCCACACACACTAACCCCCACACACACACTAACTCCGCCCGCACACACTAACCCCCCATACATTAACACCCCCAGACACGCTAACACCTCCCCCCCACACGCATTAACCCCCCAACACACTAACTACCCCCCCACACACACACTAAACTCCGCACACACACTAACCGCCCTACACACACTAACCCCCCACACACACTGACCCATCACCACACACACTAACCCACACCCCACATACACTAACCCCTCCACACACACTAACCCCCCCATACACAAACATCCCCCCACACACACTCACTGGCCCCCACACACACTAACACCCAACACACACACTAACCCCCACACACACTAACACACCACACACACTAACTCCCCCATATACACTACCCCCCACACACTAAACCCCTACACACTTTAACCCCCCACACACACTAAAACCCCACACACACACTAACCCCCCCAGACACACTACACCACCCCCCAGACACATTAACCCCCAAACACACACTAACACCCACCACACACACTAACCCCCACACACAAACTAACCCCCCCACACACACTAACCCCCCCCACACACACACAAACCCCCCACACACACTAATCCGCCACAGACACTAACATCCCCCACATACACTAACTCCCCACACACACTAACCCCCCACACACACTAACCACCCCCCACACACTAAGCCACCACAAACACTAACCCCCAAAACACTAACCCATCCCTACACACACAAAGCCCCACACACACACTAACCCCCCCACATCCCACTAGCCCATCCCCACACACACTAACCCCCCCACACACACACTAACACCCCACACACACTAACCCCCCCACAACACTCACCCCGCACACACACACTAACCTCACACACACACTAACCCACCCAACACACACTAACCCACACACACACACTAACCCCCCCCTCAAACATTAACCCCCCCCACACACACACACTAACCCACCACACACTCTGTCCGATCCCCACACACACTAACGCCCTCACACACTCTAGCCCCCCCCCACACACTAACCCCCCAACACACACACTAACCCTCCACAAACACTATCCCCCCACACACACTAACCCCCCACACACACACTAACCCCCCTCCACACACTTACCCCCCCCCCACACAAACACTGATCCCCCACACACACTAACCCATCCCCACACACACACTAAGGCCCTCTCACACAGTAAACCCCTTAGACAGACACTAACTCCCCCAGACACACACGAACGCTCCACACACACTAACCCCCCCCCCCACACACACACATTAAACCCCACACACACACTCACTCCCCCACACACACTAACCCATCCCCACACACACTAAACCCCCCCACACACACCCTAACACCCCACACACACTAACCCCCCACACACACTAACGCATCCCCACACACACTAACCCCCCCACACACACCCTAACACCCCACACACACTAACCCCCCACACACACCAACCCCCCACACAAACACTAACACCCCGACACACAACACTCCCCCAAACACACACTAACCACCCCACACACTAACTCCCCCACACACACACTAAGGCCCTCTCACACAGTAAACCCCTTAGACAGACACTGACTCCCCCAGACACACACGAACGCTCCACACACACTAACTCCCAACACACACTAAACCCCCCACACACAGTAACACCCCCACACGCACTAACCACCCCACACACACACTAGCGCCCCAGACAAACTAAACCCCCACACACACTAACCCATCCTCACTCACTAACCCCCCCACACACATCGACACTATCCCCCGCACACACACTAACCCCCCCACACACACGAGCCGCCGCCCCCACACACACGACTACCCCCACTCACACTAACCCCCCCACACACTGACCAACCCACACACACACATCCCCCCACACACTAACCCACCCACACACAATAAACCCCACACACACTAACTCCCCCGCACACACTAGTCTCCTCAACAGACTTACCCATCACCACACACACTAAACCCCACCACACACACCAACTGCCCCACATACACTAACACCGCCACACACACTAACACCCCCAAACACACTAACCCCCCACACACACAACACCCCCCCCCCCACACACACACTAACCACACCACACACACTAACCCCCCACACACACTAACTCCCCCGCACACACTAAACCCCCCAACACACTAACCTATTCCCACACACACTAACCCCCACAAACACTACCTCCCACACACACACTAACCACCCCCAACACACACTAACCCCCCCCCAACTCACACTAACTCACCACACACAAACCCCACTACACTCTAACCGCCCCCCCACACGCACACTAATCCCCCACACACACTCACCCGCACACACACTAACCCCCCCACACACACTAACCCCCCACACACACACTTACCCATCCCCACACACACTAACCCCCACACACACACTAATTCTCACACACTAACTCACCCACACACACTAACACCCATACACACACTAACACCCCGGCACACACTAACACCCTAACACACTAACCCATCCCCACACACACGAACCACTCTCCCACACACACACCAACTGCCAAACACACACTAACCCCCCCCCCCAAACACACTAACACCACACCCACTAACCCCCCCAAATACACTACCTCCCCCACACACACTAACCCCACCCACACACTAACCCCCACACACACTAACCCCACCCACTCACTAACCCGTCCCCACACACGCAAACCCCCACGCACACTAACCCCACACACACACTAATCCGCCACACACACACACTAACCCCCCCCGCACACTAAACCCCCCCCCCACGATAACCCATCCCCACACACACTAACACTCACCCACACACACACTACCCCCCACACACACACTAACCCCCCCACACACACACTACCTCACCCCACACACACTAACACACACCCACACACACTAACCCCCCCCCACACATTAACCACCGCACACACACTCACACTAACCTCCCCCACACACACAGGCCCATCGCCACACACACTAACCCCCACACACACTAACCCCCAAACACAGTCTAACACCTACCACACACACTAACGCCCTCACACACAACCCCCCCATACACACAAACCCCCAGAACACACACTAACCCTCCACACACACTAAATCCCCCACATTCACTGACACCCCCACATTCAGTAACACCCTACACACTCTCTAAACCCTCCGCACACACTAACACCCCCACACACACTAACCCCCCCACACACACACTAACTCCCCACATCACTAACCCCCCCCCCCCACAAACTAATCCGCAACACACACTAACCCCACACACACACTAACACCCCTACACACAACACCCCCAACACGCACACTAACCCCCCCCCACACACTAACCTCCCCAGACACACACTAACCCCTCTCCCACACACACTAAACCCCCCAGACACACACTGACACCCCCAGACACACACGAACGCCCCATACACACTAACTCCCCCCCACACACACTAGCCCCCCCAACGCACACTCACCCCCCCACACACGCACTAACCACCCCACACACACACTAACGCCCCACACACACAATCCCCCAACACACACTGACCCCCCCACTCACACACTAACACCCCCACACACACTAAACCCCACACAAACTAACTCCCCAGCACACACTAATCCCCCCCAACACACTTACCATCCCCACACACACTACCCCCCCCACCACATGCACCAACTGCCCCACACACACTAACCCCCCAGACACACTAAAACCCCCAAACACACTAACGCCCCACACACAAAGCCCTCCCACACTACCTCCCCCACACTCACGAACCACTCCACACACACACAAGCCCACACACACACTAACACATCCCCAAACACACTAACCCCCCCACACACACACACACATTAGCCCCCCCCAGGCACACTAACCACCACACACACTAAACCCCCTACCACACACTAACCCCCACACCCACTAAACCCCACACACACTAACTCCCCCGCACACACTAAACCCCCCAACACACTTACCTATTCCCACACACACTAACCCCCACACACACTACCTCCCACACACACACGAACCACCCCCAACACACACTAACCCCCCAACTCACACTAACTCACCACACACAAACCCCACTACACTCTAACCCCCCCCACACACACACTAATCCCCCACACACACTCATCCCCACACACACTAACCCCCCCACACACACTAACCCCCCACACACACTTACCCAGCCCCTCACACACTAAACCCCACACACACACTAATTCTCACACACTAACTCACCCACACACACTAACACCCATACACACACTAACACCCCGGCACACACTAACACCCTAACACACTAACCCATCCCCACACACACTAACCACTCTCCCACACACACACCGACTGCCAAACACACACTAACCCCCCCAAACACACTAACCCCCACACACACTAACCCGCCCACATACACTACCTCCCCCACACACACTAATCACACCCACACACGAACCCCCACACACACTAACCCCCCCCACACACTAACCCGTCCCCACACACGCAAACCCCCACGCACACTAACCCCACACACACACTAATCCGCCACACACACACTAACCCCCCCCGCACACTAACCCCCCCCCCACAATAACCCATCCCCACACACACTAGCACTCACCCACACACACACTACCCCCCCCACACACACACACTAACCCCCCACACACACACTACCTCACCCCACACACACTAACGCACACCCACACACACTAACCCCCCCCACACACACACATTAACCACCGCACACACACTCACACAACCTCCCCCACACACACAGACCCATCGCCACACACACTAACCCCCACACACACTAACCCCCAAACACAGTCTAACACCTACCACACATACTAACGCCCTCACACACAACCCCCCCATACACACAACCCCCCCAGAACACACACTAACCCTCCACACACACTACATCCCCCACACTCACTGACACCCCCACATACACTCACCCCCTACACACTCTCTAAACCCCCCACACACTAACCCTCGCACACACACTAACCCCCCACACACACTAACTCCCCACATCACTAACCACCCCCACAAACTAATCCGCAACACACACTAACCCCACACACACACACTAACACCCCTACACACAACACCCCCAACACGCACACTAACACCCCCCCACACACTAAACTCCCCAGACACACACTAACCCCTCTCCCACACACACTAAACCCCCCAGACACACACTGACACCCCCAGACACACACGAACGCCCCATACACACTAACCCCCCACACACACTAGCCCCCGCCAACGCACACTCACCCCCCCCCCCACACGCACTAACCACCCCGTACACACACTAACGCCCCACACACACAATCCCCCAACACACACTAACCCCCCCACTCACACACTAACACCCCCACACACACACTATCCCCTCCACCCCACTCACTAACCCCCCACACACACTAACACCCCCACACACACTCACCCATCCCATACACACTGACCCATCCCCACACACACTAACCCCCCCCCCAACACACACCAACCCCTCACACACACTAACCACTCCCCACACACACACTAACACCCCACACACACACTGGCCCATCCCCACACACACTAACCCCCACACACAGTATAACCCCCCCACACACACACTAACCCATCCGCATACACACTAACCCCCAAACACACTCACCCCCCACAAACACTAACCCCCCACAAACATACTAACCCCCCACACACCCTAACATCCACACACACACTAACCCCCACACATACACTAACCCCCCACAGTCTAACTCCCTCACACACTAACCCCCCCACACACTAAACCCCCCCCCGCACATTAACCCATTCCCACACACACTAACCCCCACACACACAGTAACCCCCCACACACACTAACCCCCTCACACACACCCTATCCTCGCCACACATTAACCCCCCCACACACACACTGCCCCATCGTCACACACACTAACCCCCCCCAGACACACTCTAACCCCCCACAGACACTAACCACCCCCACACACACTAACCCTCCACACACACACTCACCCCCCCACACACAAACTAACCCACCCCCACACACACTAACCCCCCACACACACTAAACTACCCACACACAATAACCCCGCCACATACACTGCCCCACCCCCACACACACTAACCCCCCCACACACACTAACCCACCCAGACACACTAACCCCCCACACACACTAACTCCCCCGCACACGCTAACCCCCCAAAAAACTAACCCATCACCACACACACTAACCACCCTCCCACACACACCAACTGCCCAACACACACTAACCCCCCACACACACTAACACCCCCAAACACACCAACCCCCCACACACACAAAACCCCACACACGCTAACTCCCCCACACACACTAACCGCCCACACACACACTAACCCCCCCCCACACACTCACACAACGCCCCACCCCCAAGCACACTGACCCCCACACACACTAACCCCCCCCCACACACACTAACCCCCACACACACTAACCCCCCACATACACTAACTCCCCCGCACACAGTAACCCTCCCAACACACTAACCCATCCCCACACCCACTAACCACCCACACACACTAAGTCCGACACACACTCTAACCCCTCAACACACACTAACCCCCCACACACACTAACCCCCACACACAGTAACCCCACCCACACACACTAAGCCCCCCACACACACTAACACCCCCCACACACACGTGCCCCACACACACAATAACCCATCCCCACACACACTACCCCCCCACACACACACTAATCCCCCCCCACACACACTAACCCCCACACACACACTAGCCCCCACACACACGTACCGCGCACACAAACACTAACCCCCACACACACTAACCCACCCCCACACACACTAACCCCCCCCACACACATTAAAACCCCCCCACACACAGTAACCCCACCCACACACTCTGACCCATCGCCACACACACTAACCCCCACACACTCACTAACTCCTCCCAGACACTAACGCCCTCCAACACACTAACCCCTCCATACACACTAACACCCCACAACACACACACTAACCCTCCACACACACTAACCCCCACACACGGACTAACCCCACCACACACACTAACCCCCTCACACACAATAATCCCCCCCACATACACTAAGCCCCTACACACACTAAACCCCCCCCCCCACACACTAACCCTCCCACACACACTAATCCCCGACACACACTAAACCCCCCACACACACTCACTCCCCCACACACACTAACCCCCCCACATATACTGACCCATCCCCACACACACTAACCCCCACCCCCACACACACTAACCCACCCCCCACACACACACACTAACCCCCACACACACTATCCCCCCACACACACTAATCCGCCACACACACACTAACCCATCCCCACACGCACTAACCCCCCACACAGACTTCCGGGTGCGGCTATGCAGAGCTCGGTCGCATATTCGGTAGCTCCCACGTGGAACGGACTTTTGGGCTCTTTTACAGGGCCCCCACGGCATTTGTTTGACATTTCCCGGTGTGGGAATAAGACTGCAGCATTCCCCTGACAGCGCCTCCCCCCCCACCCAGGAATGTTATGTATTTTGGCTACCATACCCGGCAGAAACAGTAAAAGATTTGTTCTTGAAATGCAGGAATAGACAAAGGCCTCTTCCAGCATGCAGGAGGGGGAAGGGGAAGCTTAAAGCGGAAATCTGACTTGACTCTATCAAAGGTGAATTCTAGCAGCAGAGGGAACAACTGTGAAAAGATCTACCAAGGCCATTGAAGAAGCAGGGATGAGGCTTCCGGTGGCGGCCATGGAGGAGTAGGTCGCGCATTCGGCAGCTCCCGTCTGGAACGGACTCTCAGACCTTTTTCAGGAGTTTCCATATACTTTTTGGGGCAGACTGGTGAAGCGAACACTGCCAAAGGGAATCCCTCTCGACTTCCGGTTGTGGCTATGCGGTGCTAAGCCGCATGATTCGGCAGCTCCCGCTACCACGGACTTTCGGGCTCGTTATTTTTATTTTTTTGACGCAGCCCGTGGGGAAGGGAAGAGAGAGGTCATCCTCCAACTTCTATGAAACGGACCAGAAGTGTAACGGTCAAAGGAGCGGCACTGGAGCAACGGGAGAAGCGAGGGAAAGAAAACAAAATGGCGGCGGCCAGGGACAAAGGGGAGCTGCAGGAGTTCATCAAGCGCTGCTTCGAGGAGCAGCGCGAGGAGATGCGCAAGGAAATGTTGGCGCCTATGCTTTCGGCAATTGAAGGACTCGGGATCACCCAGAAGGCCCACGAAGCTAAGATCCAGGAGGTACAGAAAAGAGTCAGAACGTGGACGAGCTCGTGGGCCTGGCGGTGAGAGGGGAGCAGAACGAGGCGCTACACAAGAGGTGGGCGGGAAGACTCGAGGACCTGGAGAACAGGTCGAGGAGAAAGAATCTGTGAATCCTGGGTCTCCCTCAGGGAGTGGAGGGGGCTGATGCCGGGGCATACGCGAGCATGATGCTCGAGGCGATGATGGGCATGAAGGCCCCTTCGAGGCCGCTGGAGTTGGACGGGGCACATCGGGTGCTGGCGAAGAAGCCCCAGGCAAATGAGCCGCCAAGGGCGATGGTGGTGAGGTTCCACCGGTTCACGGACAGAGAGTGGGTCCTGAGATGGGCCAAGAAGGAACGGAGCAGTAAGTGGGACAATGCAGAGATCCGAAAAGACCCGGACTGGAGCACGGAGGTTGCAAAGCGGAGAGCGGGTTTCAACCGGGCCAAAGCGGCGTTGTACCGGAAAGAAGTGAAATTCGGAATGCTGCAGCCAGCGCGACTGTGGGTCACATACAAGGGCCAACACTATGACGTTGAAACGCCTGAAGAGGCGTGGACCTTTGTACAAGTCGAAAAGTTGGACTCTAACTGAGGGTTTGTGAGGGTGGGGGGGATGTTTTGGGGTGTGATGCGTGATGGTTGTTGTATATAGCGTCCAGGAAATGTTACATGGGCTGGGGGAGAGAGACAAGGCCGCGACAGGAGCTGCGCCAGAGGGGGCGGAGCGGGCTTTGGAAAGGCGGGAAGGGGAACGAAGGAATGCATATGGATTGGGAGACTCCCACGCGGGGAGGTAAATGGGACGGTGGGGGAAGCCGGGGTCAGCAGGCGTGAGTTGACTTACGGGAGTGACATGGGGGGAGCAAAAAAGCTAGACAGGGGCCTAGCGTGGGGGAGGGTAGGGGGAAAAAGGGGAAAAAGGGTTGCTGCTGCACTGGCCGTAAGGGAATGGGACACAGAAGAGGTGGTCGGGACGGGGGTCCCCCCTCTGGTGGACTGGAGGGTGAGGGAGGCGTGGACACGGGACTGGCCCAGAAAAAGAGATGGCTAGTCGGCGGCGCTTGGGGGGGGCGGGGTGAGAGCCCCTCCAATCCGGCTGATAACATGGAATGTGAGGGGCCTGAATGGGCCGGTGAAGAGGGTTTGAGTGTTCGCGCCCTTAAAGGGACTGAAGGCAGACGTGATCATGCTCCAAGAGACACACCTGAAGGTGGCGGACCAGGTCAGGCTAAGAAAGGGTTGGGTAGGACAGGTAGTCCACTCGGGACTGGACGTGAAGAATAGAGGGGTGCCAATATTGGTGGGAAAGAGGGTGCCATTTGAGTCCAAGACTATTGTAGCAGACAATGGAGGGCGATATGTAATGGTGAGCGGTCGGCTGCAAGGGACGTGGATGGTGTTGGGAAACGTATACACCCTGAACTGGGTTGATGCAGGATTCATGAAGTGCATATTGGGGCGCATTCCGGACCTTGAGATAGGAGGCCTGATAATGGGAGGGGACTTCAATACAGTGTTGGATCCAGCACTGGACCGCTCCAAATCAAGGACTGGAAAGAGGCCGGCGGCGGCCAAGGTACTTGGGGGGTTTATGGATCAGATGGGGGGGGGGGGGGGGTGGACCCATGGCGGTTTGCAAGGCCGCAGGCCAGGGATTTTTCTTTCTTCTCCCATGTACACAAAGCCTACTCCCGGATAGATTTCATTGTTCTGGGTAGGGGGCTCATCCCGAGGGTGGAGGGGACGGAGTATTAGGCTATAGCCGTTTCGGACCATGCACTGGGTGGAACTGGAGCTGGGAGAGGAGAGGGACCATCGCCCCTTTAGGCGGCTGGATGTGGGACTGCTGGCGGACGAGGTGGTGTGTGGGAAGGTGAGGGGGTGTATCGAAACGTACTTGGAGGCCAACGACAACGGGGAGGTGCGGGTGGGGTTGGTATGGGAGGCGTTAAAGGCGGTTATCAGGGGAGAGCTAATTTCCATTAGGGCTCATAGGGAGAAGACAGAGGGTATGGAAAGGGAGAGGTTAGTGGGGGAGATTTGAGAGTGGACAGGAGATACGCAGAGGCACCGGAGGAAAGATTACATGGTGAAAGACGACGGCTCCAAACGGAGTTTGAACTGTTGACCACAGGGAAGGCGGAGGCACTGTGGAGGAAAGCGCAGGGGGCGACCTACGAGTACGGGGAAAAGGCTAGTCGGATGCTGGCACACCAGCTCCGTAAGAGGATGGCAGCGAGGGAAATAGGGGGAGTCAAAGATGGAAGGGGAGCCACGGTTCGGAGTGCGACGAAAATAAACGAGGTATTCAAGGCCTTTTATGAAGAGCTGTACAGATCCCAGCCCCCAGCAGGGGAAGAGGGGATGAGACGATTCCTAGATCAGCTGAGATTCCCGAGGGCGGAGGAGCAAGAGGTGGCTGGTTTGGGGGCACCAATTGGGTTGGAGGAGCTGAGCAAGGGTTTGGGGAGCATGCAGGCGGGGAAGGCCCCGGGACAGTACGGATTCCCGGTGGAGTTCTACAGGAAGTACGCAGACCTGTTGGCCCCGCTACTGGTGAGGACCTTTAATGAGGCAAGAGAGGAGGGGACCTTCCCCCGACAATGTCGGAAGCGACAATTTCTTTGATCCTAAAGCGGGACGAGGACCCACTGAATAGTGGATCATACAGGCCGATATCGCTCCTCAATGTGGATGCAAAGTTGCTGGCAAAAGTGCTGGCCACGAGGATCGAGGACTGTGTCCCGGGGGTAATCCACGAGGACCAGACGGGATTTGTAAAGGGCAGGCAACTAAACACCAATGTGCGGCGGCACTTAAACGTGATAATGATGCCATCGGAGGAGGGAGAGGCGGAGATAGTGGCAGCTATGGATGCGGAGAAGGCCTTTGACCGAGTAGAGTGGGAGTACCTCTGGGAGGTGCTGCGTAGGTTTGGGTTCGGGGTAGGGTTTAGCAATTGGGTTAAGCTCCTTTACAGAGCCCCGCTGGCGAGTGTGGTGACGAACCGGCGGAGGTCGGAGTACTTTTGACTGTACCGAGGGACGAGGCAGGGGTGCCCCCGTCCCCCCCTGTTCGCATTGGCGATCGAACCATTGGCCATGACATTGAGGGAGTCTAATAAATGGAGGGGGGTGGTCCGAGGGGGAGAAGAGCATCGGGTGTCGCTATATGCGGATGACCTGTTGCTGTATGTGGCGGATCCAATGGAGGGGTGGTGGAGGTCATGCAGACTCTAAGGGAGTTTGGGGAGTTTTCGGGCTATAAGCTCAATGTAGGGAAGAGTGAGCTCTTTGTATTACAGGCGGGGGACCAAGAAAGAGGGATAGGGGACCTACCGCTGAGGAGGGCGGAGGGGAGCTTTCGGTATCTGGGAATCCAGATAGCCAGGAGTTGGGGGACCCGACATAAATTGAATCTGACGAGGTTGGTGGAGCAAATGGAGGAGGATTTCCAAAGATGGGACATGTTACCGCTCTCGCTGGCGGGTAGAGTGCAGTCGGTCAAAATGGTGGTCCTTCCGAGGTTTCTGTTTGTGTTTCAGTGCCTTCCCATCGTGATCACTGAGGCCTTTTTTCAGAGAGTAGGCAGAAGAGAGGAGGCTGTTTGTGATTTTCATTAATGACTTGGATGAGGGAGTTGAAGGGTGGGTCAGTAAATTTGCAGACGATACGAAGATTGGTGGAGTTGTGGATAGTAAGGAGGGCTGTTGTCGGCTGCAAAGAGACATAGATAGGATGCAGAGCTGGGCTGAGAAGTGGCAGATGGAGTTTAACCCTGAAAAGTGTGAGGTTGTCCATTTTGGAAGGACAAATATGAATGCGGAATACAGGGTTAACGGTAGAGTTCTTGGCATTGTGGAGGAGCAGAGAGACCTTGGGGTCTATGTTCATACATCTTTGAAAGTTGCCACTCAAGTGGATAGAGCTGTGAAGAAGGCCTATGGTGTGCTTGCGTTCATTAACAGAGGGATTGAATTTAAGAGCCGTGAGGTGATGATGCAGCTGTACAAAACTTTGGTAAGGCCACATTTGGAGTACTGTGTACAGTTCTGGTCGCCTCATTTTAGGAAGGATGTGGAAGCTCTGGAAAAGGTGCAAAGAAGATTTACCAGGATGTTGCCTGGAATGGAGAGTAGGTCTTACGAGGAAAGGTTGAGGGTGCTAGGCCTTTTCTCATTAGAGCGGAGAAGGATGAGGGGCGACTTGATAGAGGTTTATAAGATGATCAGGGGAATAGATAGAGTAGACAGTCAGTGACTTTTTCCCCAGGTGGAACACACCATTACAAGGGGACATAAATTTAAGGTGAAAGGTGGAAGATATAGGAGGGATATCAGAGGTAGGTTCTTTACCCAGAGAGTAGTGGGGGCATGGAATGCACTGCCTGTGGAAGTAGTTGAGTCGGAAACATTAGGGACCTTCAAGCAGCTGTTGGATAGGTACATGGATTACGGGAAAATGATATAGTGTAGATTTATTTGTTCTTAAGGGCAGCACGGTAGCATTGTGGATAGCACAATTGCTTCACAGATCCATGGTCCCAGGTTCGATTCCGGCTTGGGTCATTGTCTGTGCGGAGTCTGCACGTCCTCCCCGTGTCTGCGTGGGTTTCCTCCGGGTGCTCCGGTTTCCTCCCACAGTCCAAAGATGTGCGGGTTCGGTGAATTGGCCAATGATAAATTGCCCTTAATGTCCAAATTGCCCTTGGTGTTGGGTGGAGGTGTTGAGTTTGGGTAGGGTGCTCTTTCCAAGAGCTGGTGCAGACTCGGGGGGCCGAATGGCCTCCTTCTGCACTGTAAATTCAATGATAATCTATGATTAATCTAGGACAAAGGTTCGGCACAACATCGTGGGCCGAAGGGCCTGTTCTGTGTTGTATTTTCTATGTTCTATGTTCTATGTTAAGTATTATGGGGTTTGTGTGGACGAATAAGACCCCGAGAGTGAGGAGAGGGTTCCTGGAACGCAGTAGGGACCGAGGAGGGTTGGCGCTGCCAAACCTGGGGGGCTACTGGGCAGCAAATGTGGCGATGATCCGCAAGTGGGTTATGGAGGGAGAGGGGGCGGCATGGAAGAGGATGGGGATGGCGTCCTGTAAAGGAACGGTCCTGGGGGCGTTGGTGACGGCACCGCTGCCGCTCTCGCCGACAAAGTATACCACGAGCCCGGTGGTGGCGGCAACGCTAAGGATCTGGGGCCAGTAGACACGACACCGGGGTGCAATGGGAGCATCGGTGTGGTCTCCGATCATGGGTAACCACCGGTTTGTCCTGGGGAAGATGGACGGAGGGTTCCAGAGCTGGCATCGGGCGGGGATTGGAAGAATGGGGGACCTGTTCATCTACGAGATGTTTGCGAGCCTAGGGGCACAGGAGAAGTTCGAGTTACCCCCGGGAAATGCCTTTAGATATATGCAGGTGAGGGCTTTTGTGAGGCGACAGGTGAGGGAATTCCCGTTGCTCCCGGCACAAGAAGTTCAAGATAGGGTGATCTCGGTTGTATGGGCCGGGGAGGGCAAGGTGTCGGAAGTACACCAGGAGTTGAAAGAAAAGGGGGAAGCGCTGGTAGAAGAATTGAAGGGTAAATGGGAGGAGGAGCTGGGGGAGGAGATCGAGGAAGGTCTGTGGGCTGATGCTCTAGGTAGGGTTAATTCCTCCTCCTCGTGTGCCAGGCTCAGCCTGATACAATTTAAGGTGGTCCACAGAGCGCACTTGACGGGGGCGAGGTTGAGTAGGTTCTTTGGGGTAGAGGACAGATGTGGAAGGTGCTCAGGGAGCCCGGCGAACCATGTCCATATGTTTTTGTCATGCCCGGCACGGGAGGGGTTCTGCAGAGGAGTGGCGGGAGCAATATCTCAGGTGGTGAAAGTCCGGGTCAAGCCAAGCTGGGGGCGAGCAATATTTGGAGTAGTGGACGAACCGGGAGTGCAGGAGGCGAAAGAGGCCGGCATTCTGGCCTTTGCGTCCCTAGTAGCCCGGCGAAGAATCTTGCTAATGTGGAAGGAGGCGAAGCCCCCCATCCTGGAGGCCTGAATAAATGATATGGCTGGGTTCATAAAGTTGGAGAGGATTAAGTTCGCCTTGAGAGGGCCTGCGCAGGGGTTCTACAGGCGCTGGCAACCGCTCCTAGATGATCTCGCGGAGCATTAGAGGAAGGTCGGTCAGCAGCAGCGGCAACCTTGGGGGGAGGGGGGGGTGGAGGGGACGTCCTGGGAGAGGGGGGGAAAGGGGGGAGAAAGGGGGGAATGCCTGGGAGGGTGGATGAGCAAGAGATAACATGAAGAGTTGGGGAAACTGGCACGTACGGGTGAGGGCCAGGGTACAAAGCTGTGTAAATATATCATTTTGCCATGTATATATCTTGCTCTGCGCGATTTATCGGTTTTTTTTGTTACGAGGAGGGGGGGGGCGTTATTGTTTATAAGAGAGAAAAATTGTGTTAAAAAACTTAAATAAATATATATATTTTTTTAATGTTTCACTAATGGCCCCTAAATCATAGTCATTTACGATGATTTGCGCCATCAACTCATTTACCTTATTCCGAATACTACGAGCATTCAGGTAAAGTACACTTATGTTGGCTTTTTTTACCTCTGTTCTGAATCTTAACACCTCGATCAGTAACCTCTCCTAAGTTATATTTCCTCTTAACCTTTCTCCTAATTTTTCTTGTTGTTGAACCCATATCTTCATGTAACAACCTGCCGCGTCGCTTACCATTAATGTTTTCACTTCCCGTTTTACTCCTTTTATATTTCCTGGTCCTATTCACTGAGCTCCCCTCAGTCACTGTACCACGTTACCCAGACTAACTTCCCAAAAACACAAACTCCAGAACACCATCCACATCACCTCCACTAACTTCCCAGTAACACAACCTCCACACACATCTTTCCATCACCTCCACTAACTTCCCAATAACACAACCTACAGAATCACAGTCTGATCACCTCCACTAACTCATCAGTAGCACAACCTCCAGAAACCCATCCATAGCTCCTCCACTAACTTCCCCATAACACAATCTCCACAAATATATTCACATCACCTCCACTAACTTCCCAATGACACAACCTCCAGAAACGCATCCTCATCACCCACACGAACTTCCCAATAGCACAACCTCCAGAAATCCATCATCATCACCTCCACTAACGTCCCAGGAACACAATCTCCATAAACGCATCCTCATCACCTCCAATAACTTCCCAATAACACAACCTCCAGAAACACATCCAGCGAACCTCCACTGTTTCCAGTAGGGACTGGTTTAGCACAGGGCTAAATCGCTGGCTTTGAAAGCAAACCACGCGGGACAACTGCACGGTTCAATTCCCATCCCTGCTTCCCCGGACAGTCGCCGGAAGTTAGCGACTAGGGGCCTTCAGTTGAAGCCTACTTGTAACAATAAGCGATTTTCAATTTTCCTATTCATTTCAATAACACGACCTTCTGAAACACATCCACAGCACCCCCACCGACACCCTAATAACACAACCTTGGTAAACACATCCTCATCACTTCCACGAAACTTCCAACAACACAATCTCAAAAAACCCAACCACAACAACCCCACTAAATTCCCAATAACACAACCTCCAGAAACACATACACATCACCTCCACTCACGCCCCAATAACACACCCTCCAGAAACACATCCACATCACCTCCACTAACTCCCCAGTAACACAACCTCCAGAAACACATCCACATCACCTCCACTAACTTCACAATAACACAACCTCCAGAGACACATCCACGTCACGCTCACTCACCCCCCAATAACACAATCTCCAGAAAGACTTCCACATCGCCTCCACTAATTTCCCAATAACACAACCTCCAGAGACCCATCCACATCACCACCACTAACTCCCCAATAACACAACCCCCAGAAACACACCCACATCACCTCCACTAACTTACCAATAACACAACCTCCAGAATCACATCCATATCACCTCCACTAACTCCCCAATAACACAACCTCCAGAGACCCATCCAAATCACCTCCACTAACTTCCCAATAACACAACCTCCAGAAACTCATCCTCATCACCTCCACTAACTTCCCAATAACACAACCTCCAGAGACCAATCCACATCACCTCCACTAACTTCCCAATAACACAACCTCCAGAGACCAATCCACATCACCTCCACTAACTTCCCAATAACACAACCTCCAGAGACCCATCCACATCACCTCCACTAACTTCCCAATAACACAACCTCCAGAGACCGATCCACATCACCTCCACTAACTCCCCAATAACACATCCTCCAGAGACCCATCCACAGCACCTCCACTAACTTCCCAATAACACATCCTCCAGAATCACATCCACATCACCTCCACTAAATCCCCAATAACACAACCTCCAGAGACCCATCCACATCACCTCCACTAACTTCCCAATAACACAACCTCCAGAGACCGATCCACATCACCTCCACTAACTCCCCAATAACACATCCTCCAGAGACCCATCCACAGCACCTCCACTAACTTCCCAATAACACATCCTCCAGAATCACATCCACATCACCTCCACTAAATCCCCAATAACACAACCTCCAGAGACCCATCCACATCACCTCCAATAACTTCCCAATAACACATCCTCCAGAATCACATCCACATCACCTCCACTAACTCCCCAATAACACAACCTCCAGAAACACATCCATATCACCTCCACTAGCTTCCCAATAACACAACCTCCAGATACCCATTCTCCTCACCACCACTTACTTTCCAGTAACACAACTTTCAGAAACACATCCACATCACGCTCACTCACTCCCCAATAACACAACCTCCAGAAACACTTCCACATCACCTCCACTAATTTTCCACTAACACAACCTCCAGAGGCCCATCCACATCACCTCCACTAACTCCCCAATAACACAACATCCAGAGACCCATCCGCAGCACCTCCACTAACTTCCCAATAACACAACCTCCAGGAACACATCCACTTCACCTCCACTAACTTCTCAATAACACAACCTCCAGAATCACATCCACATCACCTCCACTAACTCCCCAATAACACAACCTCCAGAAACACATTCACCTCACCGCCACTTACTTCCCAATAACACAACCTCCAGAGACCTATCCACAGCCCCTCCACTATCTTAACAATAATATAACTGGACATGGAATGGAAATTAACTGTTTTCCCATTCGTTGGAAATGGGATAATTTTTTTGCGTGAGACTGTGGAGAATTTCAATCATAGAATGAGAACATTTCTATTGAGAGCAGCAAGATTGGGAACCAATGTAGATCAGTGAGTACAGGGATGGTACGTGACTGGTATTGTGTGTGGGTTCGGATATGGACAGCAGAGTTGGTGGTGATCTGTGCTTCCTGAAGATTAGTAACAGCAATTGGGTGACTAGAATTGAATCGCAATAGTCGAATCTGGATTTGACACAGACACAGATGATGGGTTATTCTGCAGCTATGATGAGGCGATGGCAAGTGGGCAGGATTGGGAATAGAAAGAAACATCTGGATATAAATAATTTCAGTGTCAAAGGGAGCGCGGAGATTGTGACCCCAGTCTCCGATTTCAGCCAGAGAGCGGTGTGTGGATACTGGATAGGGACTGAGATTAGTGACTGGCACTGAAGAACATTCATTCAATCTTTCCAAGCTGGAAATGACCAGAGCAATAATACACTTAAAGGAGTTTATATAATAAATAACTGGATAGTGAGACTTACCAGGGACAACAACAACAGCCAGGAATGGATAATAACCCGCCTGAATTATCATAAGCACATCTTCGATCCAATCTGGTGAAGGGAAAGGATCTCGAGCAATCCAATAAAGACCCCAAGATAAACTCCTGTCCATTGCTGTAAAGTCCCTGTGGTTAGATCCCAGATTCTGATCCATTGCTGTAACGTTCCTGTGGGTAGTTTCCAGATTCTGCTCCCTCCTCTCGATCTCTCTGGAGCCGCTGACCTCTGGCAGTGTTGGAATTGACGCTCCCGCTGACAGTTTGGGATAACACAGTGAAAAGAATCGCTTATTAATAGCAGAGACAAACCCTCCAGTGACACGGTTAGATCCATAGAGACTGACATTAATCACAGTTACTAAACAAACAAGCTCAGTTAACCCCTTTCAATCCAATACTCTATATATAACAATAAAATAGAAGATTAACTGGGTCTGGATTGGCTGTGTGACAGTGACTGAGTTATGGAGTGTGGTAATAGTGGACACACTGAACCTGATACTCAATCCTCATTGATATTTGAGTGGTTCCAGGGGACTGGGGCATTTTCACTGTCCCATCCTGTTTATAAAAGGGGAGAGAGGGATAAACCCTGGAGTGGCAGAGCAGTCTGTATAATGTTAGTCACCAGGACATTTCTAGGGGTCAGACTGGGCAACAGGAATCTTGCTCCTTCGCGAGGACATGGTGTTATGTGTGACCAGAAACACGGCGACATTCGTGGGAAATCACATCGCATGTTGTTATTGCAGTTATATTTCAAAATAACTGGAGGATTAATGAGGGAACTGAAATGAATTTATGTACTGGAACATAAAAGTCATTTATTAGAGTTGTTATCGAGTCCCAAAGCCGTGGATTAGCGGGTCTGTGACAGTGAGAATGTGATATTGGCTAAGAAACAGAAAGCAGAGAGAAGCGATGAATGATAGTTATTCAGACAGGAGGGGAGGAGACATTGATGTTCACTCGGGGACCACATGAGAACAATTGCTCTTCAAGATACAATTCACTGCGATAGGCTTCAATGGAAAAAAATTCAACATTCACAAATGACAGACACTCAGCAATGACACAGTGAGCAGGGTAGCAGCAATCTTCAGCAGGATGTTCCCAGATCTGTGAAAGGGAGGGTCACGGGGAAAGTAAATTTAAATCACTGTCGTGTGGGTGATGCATTAGGGAGGCGGGCTGAAGAACAGGAAATATAAACTAAACGGGACAAGTTTCAAACGTGTACAGGAAGGGAGCGGGTACATGTCCACACTTTGCACTGGAAGGTCATGGTGATATGGTTGAAAAAACCTCAGAAGATATTTAACTTGATCAATAGAGGCGGAGACTCCCAGAAGAAGGATGTTAGGATCATAGAGTCATCGAGGTCCAGAGCACAGAAAGGTCATTCGGCCCATCTGGACTGCGCAGGTCAAAAACAACCACCTGAGTATTTGAATCCCACTTTCTAATACTTTGCCAATAGCCTATAGAGTTATAACTAGGTTTATAGAGAGGACCAAAGCGGACGAATTGCTTCTTGTTCTGCCGCTAAATATACAAAAGGATGTGAGGATCTTGGAGAGAAAAAATGGAATGTTGTCAGGGATGAAGGATTTCAGTTGAATGGTGGGATTAGTGAACTGAAATTGTAATCTGTAGATCAGTTTAAGGTAAAGAGCAAAGAACAAAGAACAAAGAAACAAAGAAAAGTACAGCACAGGAACAGGCCCATCGGCCCTCCAAGCCCGTGCCGACCATGCTGCCCGACTAAACTAAACTCGTCTACACTTCCGGGGTCCGTCTCACTCTATTCCCATCCTATTCATGTATTTGTCAAGATGCCCCTTAAATGTCACTATCGTCCCTGCTTCCACCACCTCCTCCGGTAGCGAGTTCCAGGCTCCCACTACCCTCTGTGTAAAAACTTGCCTCGTACATCTCCTCTAAACTTTGCCCCTCTCACCTTAATCCTATGCCCCCTAGTAATTTATCCCTCCACCCTGGGGAAAAGCCTCTGACTGTCCACTCTGTCTATGCCCCTCATAATTTTACAGACCTCTATCAGGTCGCCTCTCAACCTCCGTCGTTCTAGTGACAACAAACCGAGTTTATTCAACCGCTCCTCATAGGAAGGATGGGGAAGCATTGGAAAGGGTGCAGAGGAGATTTAGCAGAATGTTGCCTGGTATTGAGGGAATATCTTATGAGGAAAGTCTGAGGGACTTGAGGCTGTTTTCGTTAGAGAGAAGAAGGTTCAGAGGTGACTTAATTGAGGCATACAAGATGATCAGAGGATTGGATAGGGTGGCCAGTGAGAGCCTTTTTCCTCGCATGGTGATGTCTAGAACGAGGGGACATAGCTTTAAATTGAGGGGAGATAGATATAAGACAGGTGTCAGAGGTAGGTTCTTTACTCAGAGAGTAGTAAGGACGTAGAATGCCCTGCCTGCAACAGTAGTGGACTCGCCATCACTAAGGACATTCAAATGGGCATTGGATAGACATATGGACAATAAGGGAATAGTGTATATGGGCTTTAGAGTGGTTTCACAGTTCGGCGCAACATCGAGGGCCGAAGGGCCTGTACTGCGCTGGAATATTCTGTGTTCTATGTTCTATAGCTAATGCCCTCCAAACCAAGTAACATCCTGGTAAATCTCTTCTGCACCCTCTCTAAAGCCTCCACATCATTCTGGTAGTGAGGCGACCAGAATCGAACACTATACTCCAAGTGTGGCCTAACTAAGATTCTATACAGTTGCAACATGACTTGCCAATTTCAGCAATTTCACAAAGTACTGCAAATGAGGAAGGAGTTTAGAGAGAGTGAGCAGAAAGGGTTCCACTGGACCCAGCACCAGTAACAAGATTTACAATAATTAATCAAAGACGGCGAGAGCATGTTGATAAGACATTTAATACAGAGTTGTTAGAATCTGGAATACACTGTCTGAAGACACAATGGGAGCATTTTCAATCGTAAATTTCACAATGGAACAGGATAATCATCATACCGGGCTACAAAGCGAAGCTGAACAGAATGTCCAGCAGCAGGGCCCCCTCCCTGATGAGCTCATTGCATTCCATGCTCGGTTCGTGCAGGACACCATCAAAGTGCTGCCGACTGTCCCAGCAGCCCCGGTCACACCAAACACAACGTTACACCTTCCTAACATAGATTGAGTTCCCCCTGCCACATTGACGAGGGAGCTCGCACTCTGCAAGGGTTTTGGGAAAGACAATCATTCCCACCGCTAAGTCCAGTGGGTGTTGCGACATTATTGACAGGGGATTGTTATATAGAAACATGGAACAACGGAGCAGGAGCAGGCCATTCGGCCCTTTCAGTCTGCTTCACATGCATTGTGTACATCGCTAACATCCGACTCACTAACATGTTCCTGCTTCCCTCCCTATCCTTCGATCCCGTCAGCCCCAAGTCCCATAACCAACTGCTCCTTGAAAATATGCCATGTTTCAGCTCCAACTACTTTCTGTGGCGGAGAATTCCACAGGCTCGCAGCTCTCTGTGTGAGGAAATGTCTCCTTCTATCAGTTTTAAATGCCTGTCTGTATCCTCAGACTGTGCCCCTAGTTCCGGTCCCCTGTACCATCCGGAACATCATTCCTACATTCACCTTTTTCATAGGTTTCTATGGTCCAGCCCCTCTCATTATTCTGAACTGGATCGAATATTGTTGCGACCTCCTGGGCGAGCGTGCGGCCAGTTCCAGTCCCACAGACCCCGGAGTCCCAACAGAAGTGAATCAACCAATCATCAGCGTGTTTTCCAAAGGGTTTTAACCATTGACTGCTCCACTGAGTTACTGACACCAGATTTATAGGCAAAATATTAATACACTATTTATTAGCGTCTGAAGGAAATAATCTCCCTATTTGGGAAAAACCCCGTCTGGGTGGAGGGTGGGACGGGGTTTTTCCCAAATAGGGAGATTATTTCCTTCAGACGCTGATAAATAGTGTATTAATATTTTGCCTATAAATCTGGTCGGTACATTTGGGATGTGCGGGGCGGGGGGGGGGGGGGGGGGGGGGAGACAGAGGGATGCTGACGGTTGTGGACATGCCCGTACCCGACAGGCTGTCGATTCTGGGAATCTCACAGGAAGCTCCAACTCTCGAGGAAACAGCCTCAGATTGCTGCAGCTGTATAACTTCCCCCACAAGGAGAGTAAACCCTTCCTCCAGAAGCACACACATTCCTGGGCACCGTGGGAGGACTGGATTAGTTGGGGGGGCGGCAAATGCGGCCACATACACAGGAGACAGATAGAAAACGTCAGGACTCCACTGGAGGAGACCAGACAAAAGTGTGGGGAGGAACTGGACAGAGAGAGGGAGAGGACTCGAGATCGAGACGCAGCACAGAGTCAACTCCACCTCCTCCTGCGCCGGGCTCAGTCTGATGCAGCACAAGGTGGTGCACAGAGCGACCTCACAAAGCCGCGCCTGAGCGAGTTCTTCCCGGAGCTGGTGGACAATGCGAGACGTTCCTGGGGCAGGACCAGCACCCGCATGTGCTGGTCCTGCCCCAGACTCAGGGAATTCTGCACGGCCATCTTCGAGGTTGTGTCCAAGGTGGTGGGAGTCGGGATGGAGCTATACCCGTCTCTAGTGGACTTGGGTGTGTCAGAGCAGCTGGCGCTCTGGTCGGGGAGAGAGGGGGACGCCCTGGCCTTCGGGGTGTCAGAGCAGCCGGAGCTCTGGTCAGGGAGAGAAGGGGACGTCCTGGCCTTCGGGATGCCACAGCAGCCGGAGCTCTGGTCAGGGAGAGAGGGAGACGCCCTGGCCTTCGGGCTGTCAGAGCAGAGAGAGCTCTGCTCAGGCAGAAAGGGGGACGCCCCGGCCTTCGGGGTGTCAGAGCAGAGAGAGCTCTGGTCAGGGAAAGAGGGGGACGCCCTGGCCTTCGGGGTGTCAGAGCAGCCGGAGCTTTGGTCAGGGAGAGAGGGGGACGCCCTGGCCTTCGGGGTGTCAGAGCAGCCGGAGCTTTAGTCAGAAAGGGAGGGGGACGCCCTGGCCTTCGCCTCACTGATTTCAGGCGTATTCTCCTGCCGGAGGGGGCAGGGGGGTGGTGCGGTGGGGGGGGGGGGAGTCGACAGCGCCCCCCCCCCTCTCCCAGGGCACAGATTGACTCTCAGATCTCGCCAAATTCCTGAGGCTGGAGAAAATAACATTAGAAATAAGAGGGTCTGAGCCGGGATTCCGCAGCACAGGCGGCAAATTCACAAGCCTATCTCCAGCCCTGTTTGCAGCCAGCAGCCAGCCGGGGTGGGGGCTGGAGGAAGGCCATTTATTGGAGGGAGCGCAGGCCTCCCCTACACGGGGAGAAACCGGGGTAACAGTCAGACCCACCCTCCCTGGACCCTACACGGGGACAAACCGGGGTAACAAGCAGACCCACCCTCCCTGGAAGACCTGTGAACCAAGAGAGGAATGGGATCTCACCCCCCCTCCCCCACTATCAGAAAGAAATGGAGGAAGGCAGCAGGGTGGCGCAGTGGTTAGCACTGCTGCCTCAGGGCGCCGAGGTTCCAGGCTCAACCCCGGCTCTGGGTCACTGCCTGTGTGGAGTTTGCACACTCTGCACGTGTTTGCGTGGGTTTCGCTCCCACAACCAGAGGATGTGCAGGTTAGGTGGGTTGGAGAAATTAATTCGGTTCTCTACATTTATTTATTTTTAAAGAAAGAAGTTTGCAGACAAACAAGGGGAGGAACGCTAAGCGCCTTCACGGTGAAGAGGGAGGGCAGGAATCAGAATAATTGGAATTAAAGGGGAAGGTTCCAGATGAATCTGCGCTGTTGCGGTTGTGGTATTTTTAGGCGCTGGTTTTCTCTGAATGTCTCTGGGGAATGTATTGACACGGGTCAGTACAATTGTCACCTTCCAATATCAGATGGAGCTTTACACAAGAGATTCAGGTCGGCGCAATTTAAAAACAAAATGTTTTTATTGATGTTTCAATGAACAGTCACAGAATAGAAAAGAAAAAGAGTTTCTCACATTGAATATTAAACAACGACCAAAAAGAAAGCTACATATCTCACAACCTCCTGCCCTGAGCCCCCCGCTGTCACCATGGCCGTGACTGGTCTCTGATGCGGGATATTACTGACAGTTTCACATTGCTGTTTATTTGTTGACCCTGGTTTATTGGGTTCCACTGGGGCCCCTGCCGCTTGGCGATAGTGGTTGTCCCCAGTTACCCCCTCCTGTGACTTGGCGCTCAGCGTTCCTCCCCTTGTTTGTCTGCAGACTTCTTTCTTTAAAAATAAATAAATGTAGAGAACCGAATTCATTTCTCCAACCCACCTAACCTGCACATCCTCTGGTTGTGGGAGCGAAACCCACGCAAACACGGGCAGAGTGTGCAAACTCCACACAGGCAGTGACCCAGAGCCGGGGTTGAGCCTGGAACATCGCCGCCCTGAGGCAGCAGTGCTAACCACTGCGCCACCCTGCTGCCTTTCTCCATTTCTTTCTGATAGTGGGGGAGGGGGGGTGCGATCCCATTCCTCTCTTGGTTCATAGGTCTTCCAGGGAGGGTGGGTCTGCTTGTTACCCCGGTTTGTCCCCGTGTTGGGTCCAGGGAGGGTGGGTCTGATTGTTACCCCGGTTTCTCCCCGTGTAGGGGAGGCCTGCGCTCCCTCCAATAAATGGCCTTCCTCCAGCCCCCACCCCGGCTGGCTGCTGGCTGCAAACAGGGCTGGAGATAGGCTTGTGAATTTGCTGCCTGTGCTGCGGAATCCCGGCTCAGACCCTCTTATTTCTAATGTTATTTTCTCCAGCCTCAGGAATTTGGCGAGATCTGAGAGTCAATCTGTGCCCCGGGAGAGTGGGGGGGGGTCGCTGTCGACTCCCCCCCCCCCCCCCCCACCGCACCACCCCCTGCCCCCTCCGGCAGGAGAATCCGCCTGGCAATCAGTGAGGCGAAGGCCAGGGCGTCCCCCTCCCTCCCTGACCAAAGCTCCGGCTGCTCTGACACCCTGAAGGCCAGGGCGTCACCCTCTCTCCCTGACCAAAGCTCCGGCTGCTCTGACACCCCGAAGGCCAGGGCGTCCCCCTCTCTCCCTGACCAGAGCTCCGGCTGCTCTGACACCACGAAGGCCAGGGCGTCCCCCTATTTCCCTGACCAGAGCTCTCTCTGCTCTGACACCCTGAAGGCCAGGGCGTCCCCCTTTCTGCCTGACCAGAGCTCTCTCTGCTCTGACACCCCGAAGGCCAGGGCGTCTCCCTCTCTCCCTGACCAGAGCTCCGGCTGCTCTGGCATCCCGAAGGCCAGGGCGTCCCCCTCTCTCCCTGACCAGAGCTCCAGCTGCTCTGACACACCCAAGTCCACTCGAGACGGGTATAGCTCCATCCCGACTCCCACAACCTTGGACACAACCTCGAAGATGGCCGTGCAGAATTCCCTGAGTCTGGGGCAGGACCAGCACATGCGGGTGCTGGTCCTGCCCCAGGAACGTCTCGCATTGTCCACCAGCTCCGGGAAGAACCCGCTCAGGCGCGGCTTTGTGAGGTCGCTCTGTGCACCACCTTGAGCTGCATCAGACTGAGCCCGGCGCAGGAGGAGGTGGAGTTGACTCTGTGCTGCGTCTCGATCTCGAGTCCTCTCCCTCTCTCTGTCCAGTTCCTCCCCACACTTGTGTCTGGTCTCCTCCAGTGGAGTCCTGACGTTTTCTATCTGTCTCCTGTGTATGTGGCCGCATTTGCCGCCCTCCCAACCAATCCAGTCCTCCCACGGTGCCCAGGAATGTGTGTGCTTCTGGGGGAAGGGTTTACTCTCCTTGTGGGGGAAGTTATACAGCTGCAGCAATCTGAGGCTGTTTCCTCGAGAGTTGGAGCTTCTCTGTGAGATTCCCAGAATCGACAGCCTGTCGGGTACGGACATGTCCACAACCGTCAGCATCCCTCTGTCTACCCCCCCCCCCCCCCCCCCCCCGCCCCGCACATCCCAAATGTACCGTCCATCCCTGCCGGCCCGAACCTGTACTATGCAGCGAGGAGGTCCTGCGGGCTTCTCGCCCAGTTGAATAATAATAATCACTTATTGTCACAAGTAGGCTTCAATGAAGTTACTGTGAAAAGCCCCAAGTCGCCACATTCCGGCGCCCGGCGCATGAATTGTTTCCACGTCATTAAGTTGGCTCCTACCACTGGGCTCCTGAGTGTGTGTGTGGGCTGGACGGGAGTGGCCTGGAGTGGTCACTGTGTGGTGCATCATTAATTACAACGGTCGCAAGGTGGAATTTTATTATTTACAGTGGTCCCTGTATAGTATCTCATTCTTTACAATGGTCCCTGGGGAATATGTCGTTATTTACAGTGGTCCCTGTGTCGTGCATCATTATTTACAACGGTCCCAGGCTGGAATTTCATTATTTACAGCTGTCTCTGAGTAGTATATCTTTATTCAAAGTGGTCCCTGGCTAGTTTATCATTATTTACATTGGTTCCTAGGTAGTATATCATTATTTACAGTTGTCCCTGGATAGTATAACATTATTCACAGTGGTCCCTGTAGAGTATATCATTATTTACTGTGCTCCCGGGGTAGTATATCATTCTTTCCAGTGGTTCCCTGGGGAGTAAATCATTATTCACAGTTGTCCCTGGGTAGTATATCATTATTTACAGTGTCCCCCAGGTAGTATATCATTATTACCAGTGGCCCTAGGACAGTATATCAATTTTACAGTGGTCTCTGGATAGCACATCATTATTTTCAACGGTCACAGGATGGAATTTCTTTATTTACAGTGGTCCCTGTGTCGTACATCATTGTTTACAACGGTCCCAGGGAGGAATTTCATTACTTACAGTGATCCCTGGATAGTATATCATTATTTACAGTGGTCCCTGGGTAGAATATCATTATTTACAGTGGTCCCTTGGCAGTACATCATTATTTACAGTGGTGCCTGGGTGGTATATCATTATTTACAGAGGTCCCTGGGTGGTATATCATTATTTACAGAGGTCCCTGAGTGGTATATCATTATTTACAGTGGTCCCTGGGTAGTACATCATTATTTACAGTGGTCCCTGGGTAGTACATCATTATTTACAGCGGGCCCTGGGTGGTATACCATTATTCACAGAGGTCCCTGGGTAGTACATCATTATTTACAGTGGTCCCTGGGTAGTACATCATTATTTACAGTGATCCCTGGGTAGTACATCATTATTTACAGTGGTCTCTGGGTGGTATATCATTATTTACAAAGGTCCCCGAGTACAATATCATTATTGACAATGGTCCCCAGATAGTATATCATTATTTCCAGTGGCCCATGGGCAGTTTATCATTATTCACATTTGTCCCTGGGCAGTATGTCATTATTTACATTATTTCCCTGTGTAGTACATCATTATTTACAACGTTCCCGGAGTGGAATGTCATTAATTACAGTAGTCCCTCGATAGTACCTCATTAATTACAGTGCTCCCTGAGTAGAATATACATATTCACAATGGTCCCTGGGTAGTATATCTTTATTTACAGTGGTCCCTGGGTAGTATATCATTATTTACAGTGGTCAATGGAGAGTATAACATTATTTACAGTGGTCTCTGGATACTATAACATTATTTACAGAAGTCACTGGATAGAATATCATTATTAAAGTGGTCACTGTGTGGTGCATCATTAATTACAACGGTCGCAAGGTGGAATTTTATTATTTACAGTGCTCCCTGTAAAGTATCTCATTCTTTACAATGGTCCCTGGGCAATATGTCGTTATTTACAGTGGTTCCTGGGCAATATGTCGTTATTTACAGTGGTCCCTGTGTTGTACATCATTATTTACAACAGCCCCAGGGTGGAATTTGATTATTTACAGTGGTACCTGGATCGTATATCTTTATTCAAAGTGGTCCCTGGCTAGTTTGTCGTTATTTACATTGGTCCCTAGGTAGTATATCATTATTTACAGTTGTCCCTGGATAGTATAACATTATTTACAGTGGTCCCTGGATAGTATATCATTACTTAGCGTGGTCACTGCGTAGTACATCATTATTTACTACGGTCCCAGGGTGAAATTTTATTATTTACTGTTGAACATGTGTAGTTGATCATTATTTACAGCGGTTCCTGAGTGGTATATCATTACAAACAGCGGTTCCTGTGTAGTATATCATTATTTCCAGTGGTTCCGGGGTAGTATATCATTATTTACAGTCGTCCCTGGGTAGTATGTGATTATTTTCAGTGGTCCATGTGCAGTACCTCATTATTTGCAAAGTCCCAGGGTGGAATTTCCCGATTTACATTGGTCCCTGGGTAGTATATCATTATGTTGAACGGTCCCATGGTGGAATTTCATTAATAACAGAGATCCCTGCATAGTATATCATTATTTACAGAGTCCCTGGGAAGTATATCATTATTTACAGTGGTCCCTGGGCAGTATGGCATTACTTATAGTGGTTTCTGTGCAGTACATCATTATTTACAACGGCCAAAGGGTGAAATTTCAATATTTACAGTGGTCCCTGGATAGTATATCATTATTTACAGTTGTCCCTGTGTGGTACGTCATCATTTACAGTCGTCCCTGGGTAGTATATCTTTATTTACAGTGTTCTCTGGATTGTATGTCATTATATACAGTGTTCCCTGCGTAGTATATCATTATTTACGTGGTCCCTGGTAGGATGTCATTATTTTCAGTGGTCGTTGGGCAGCATGTCATTTACAGTGGTCCCTGTGTTGTACATCATTATTTACAGTTAAAAACACTTACCTGTGCAGGTGCAGGCCAGTCCATTTCAGCGGGAGCGGGGCGTTAGTGATTTCTGGGAGACCTTCACAGGAGCAGGCTAGTCAATTTCAGCGGGAGCAGTGCGCAAGTGATTTCTGGGAGGTAGGTTTCTCCTTTAAAAACACTTACATTTGCAGGAGCAGGCCAGTCGATTTCAGCGGGAGCGGTGCGTAAGTGATTTCTGGGAGGCCTTCACAGGAGCAGGCTAGTCAATTTCAGCGGGAGCAGTGCGCAAGTGATTTCTGGCAGGTAGGTTTCTCCTTTAAAAACACTTACCTTTGCAGGAGCAGCCCGGTCGATTTCAGCGGGAGCGGAGCAGGCTAGTCAATTTCAGCGGGAGCAGTTCGTTAGTGATTTCTGGGAGGTAGATTTCTCCTTTAAAAACACTTACCTTTGCAGGAGCAGGCCAGTCTATTCCAGCGGGAGCGGTGCGTTCGTGATTTCTGGGAGACCTTCACAGGAGCAGGCGAGTCAATTTAAGCGGGAGCAGTGCGCAAGTGATTTCTGGGAGGTAGGTTTCTCCTTTAAAAACACTTACCTTAGCAGGAGCAGGCCAGTAGATTTCAGCGGGAGCGGTGCGTTAGTGAATTCTGGGAGACCTTCACAAGAGCAGGCCAGTCGATTTCAGTGGGGGCGGTGCGTTCGTGATTTCTGGGAGACCTTCACAGGAGCAGGCTAGTCGATTTCAGCGGGAGCGGTGCGTTAGTGATTTCTGGGAGGCCTTCACAGGAGCAGGCGAGTGAATTTCAGCGGGAGCAGTGCGCAAGTGATTTCTGGGAGGTAAGTTTCTCCTTAAAAAATACTTACCTTTGCAGGAGCAGGCCAGTCGATTTCAGCGGGAGCGGTGCGCAAGTGGTTTCTGGGAGACCTTCACAGGAGCAGGCTAGTCAATTTCAGCGGGAGCAGTGCGCAAGTGATTTCTGGGAAGTAAGTTTCTCCTTTAAAAACACTTACCTTTTCAGGAGCAGGCCAGTCGATTTCAGCGGGAGCGGTGCGTTAGTGATTTCTGGGACACCTTCACAGGAGCAGGCGAGTCAATTTCAGTGGGAGCAGTGCGCAAGTGATTTCTGGGAGGTACGTTTCTCCTTTAAAAACACTTACCTTAGCAGGAGCAGGCCAGTAGATTTCAGCGGGAGCGGTGCGTTAGTGAATTCTGGGAGACCTTCACAAGAGCAGGCCAGTCGATTTCAGTGGGGGCGGTGCGTTCGTGATTTCTGGGAGACCTTCACAGGAGCAGGCTTGTCGATTTCAGCGGGAGCGGTGCGTTAGTGATTTCTGGGAGACCTTCACAGGAGCAGGCCAGTCGATTTCAGCGGGAGCGGTGCGTTAGTGATTTCTGGGAGACCTTCACAGGAGCAGGCCAGTCGATTTCAGCGGGAGCGGTGCGCAAGTGGTTTCTGGGAGACCTTCACAGGAGCAGGCTAGTCAATTTCAGCGGGAGCAGTGCGCAAGTGATTTCTGGGAAGTAAGTTTCTCCTTTAAAAACACTTACCTTTGCAGGAGCAGGCCAGTCGATTTCAGCGGGAGCGGTGCGTTAGTGATTTCTGGGACACCTTCACAGGAGCAGGCGAGTCAATTTCAGTGGGAGCAGTGCGCAAGTGATTTCTGGGAGGTACGTTTCTCCTTTAAAAACACTTACCTTTGCAGGAGCAGGCCAGTCGATTTCAGCGGGAGCGGTGCGTTAGTGATTTCTGGGAGACCTTCACAGGAGCAGGCGAGTCAATTTCAGCGGGAGCAGTGCGCAAGTGATTTCTGGGAGGAGCAGATCTTGGAGTTTCAGCCTGAGCGGAACGCAGAGGCAGCTGGTGGGTGAGTATTTAGGTAAACACTTACCTGGTCCCGTTTTAGGTCCCTCTTTGCTGTGTTTATTTTAGTGTTTAAGGCGGGAACAGGAAGTTCGACCCGCGGACTTCTGGGAAGTCCCTCACCAATAAATTCTGGTGGAGAGGAAACTTGAGGCACTACACGTGTAGTGTCTCCCACCCGCCCTCCTCCTTTAACCTAATAATAAAGCCCATTGGTGTGAGGTAAGTACCATATTTTATTATTATTATTTTTTAAAAATGTATTTAGTTGTTAGCCAGATCTTGGTAGAAAGTTAGAGGGATGGCAGGGAAGTGAGTGCAATGTTCCTCCTGCAGGATGTTTGAGGTGAGGGATGCCGTTAGTGTCCCAGCGGATTTGACCTGCAGGAAGTGCTGCCATCTCCAGCTCCTCCAAGATCGAGTTTGGGAACTGGAGCTGGAGTTGGAAGAACGTCGGATCATTCGGGAGGCAGAGGGGGTCATAGATAGCAGCTTTAGGGAATTAGCTACACCAAAGATTGGAGATAGGTGGGTAACTGTAAGAGGGACTGGGAAGAAGCAGTCAGTGCAGGGATCCCCTGCGGTCGTTCCCCTGAGAAACAAGTATACCGCTTTGGATACTTGTGGGGGGGGGGACACTTACCAGGGGAAAGTCAGGCGTACGGGACTCTGGCACGGAGTCTGTCCCTGTTGCTCAGTAGGGAAGGGGGGAGAGGAGCAGAGCATTAGTAATTGGGAAATCGATAGTCAGGGGCACAGATAGGAGATTTTGTGGGAGCGTGAGAGACGCACGTTTGGTATGTTGCCTCCCAGGTGCAAGGGTACGTGATGTCTCGGATCGTGTTTTCCGGGTCCTTAACGGGGAGCGGGAGCAGCCCCAAGTCGTGGTCCACATTGGCACGAATGACATAGGTAGGAAAGGGGACAAGGATGTCAGGCAGGCTTTCAGGGAGCTAGGATGGATGTTCAGAACTAGAACAAACAGAGTTGTTATCTCTGGGTTGTTGCCCGTGCCACGTCATAGTGAGATGAGGAATAGGGAGAGAGAGCAATTAAACACGTGGCGACAGGGATGGTGCAGGCGGGAGGGATTCAGATTTCTGGATAACTGGGGCTCTTTCTGGGGAAGGTGGGACCTCTACAGACAGGATGGTTTACATCTGAACCTGAGGGGCACAAATATCCTGGGGGGAGATTTGTTAGTGCTCTTTGGGGGGGGGGGGGGTTAAACTAATGCAGCAGGGGCATGGTAACCTGGATTGCAGTTTTAGGATAAGGGAGAATGAGAGTATAGAGGTGAGGAGCACAGGTTTGACGTCGCAGGTGGGGGCCAGTGTTCAGGTAGGTGGTTTGAAGTGTGTCTACTTCAATGCCAGGAGTATACGAAACAACGTAGGGGAACTGGCAGCATGGGTTCGTACCTGGGACTTCGATGCTGTGGCCATTTCGGGGACATGGATAGAGCAGGCACAGGAATGGATGTTGCAGGTTCCGGGGTTTAGGTGTTTTAGTAAGCTCAGAGAAGGAGGCAAAAGAGGGGGAGGTGTGGCGCTGCTAGTCAAGAGCAGTATTACGGTGGCGGAGTGGATGCTAGATGGGGAATCATCTTCCGAGGTAGCATGGGCTGAGGTTAGAAACAGGAAAGGAGAGGTCACCCTGTTGGGAGTTTTTTATAGGCCTCCTAATAGTTTTAGGGCTGTAGAGGAAAGGATGGCGAGGATGATCCTGGATAAGAGCGAAAGTAACAGGGTAGTTATTATAGAAGACTTTAACTTTCCAAATATTGACTGGAAAAGATATAGTTCGAGTACATTAGATGGGTCATTTTTTGTACAGTGTGTGCAGGAGGGTTTCCTGACACAATATGTTGACAGGCGAACAAGAGGCGAGGCCACGTTGGATTTGGTTTTGGGTAATCAACGAGGCCAGGTGTTGGATTTGGAGGTAGGAGAGCACTTTGGGGACAGTGACCACAATTCGGTGACGTTTACGTTAATGATGGAAAGGGATAAGTATACACCGCAGGGCAAGAGTTATAGCTGGGGGAAGGGCAATTATGATGCCATTAGACGTGACTTGGGGGGGATAAGGTGGAGAAGTAGGCTGCAAGTGTTGGGCACACTGGATAAGTGGAGCTTGCTCAAGGATCAGCTACTGCGTGTTCTTGCTAAGTATGTACCAGTCAGGCAGGGAGGAAGGCGTAGAGCGAGGGAACCGTGGTTTACCAAAGAAGTGGAATCTCTTGTTAAGAGGAAGAAGGAGACCTATGTGAAGATGAGGTGTGAAGTTTCAGTTGGGGCGATGGATCGTTACAAGGTAGCGAGGAAGGATCTAAAGAGAGAGCTAAGACGAGCAAGGAGGGGACATGAGAAGTATTTGGCAGGTAGGATCAAGGAAAACCCAAAAGCATTCTATAGGTATGATAGGAATAAGCGAATGACTAGTGAAAGAGTAGGACCAGTCAAGGACAGGGATGGGAAGTTGTGTGTGGAGTCTGAAGATATAGGCGAGATACTAAATGAATATTTTTCGTCAGTATTCACTCAGGAAAAAAAATAATGTTGAGGAGGAGAATGCTGAGACCCAGGCTATTAAAATAGATGGCATTGAGGTACGCAGGGAAGAGTAGTTGGCAATTCTGGACAGGCTGACAATAGGTAAGTCACCGGGGCCTGAATGGATTTATCCAAGGATTCTCTGGGAGGCCAGGGAAGAGATTGCTGGACCTTTGGCTTTGATTTTTATGTCATCATTGGCTACATGAATAGTGCCAGAGGACTGGAGGATAGCAAATGTGGTCCCTTTGTTCAAAAAGGGGAGCAGAGACAACCCCGGCAACTATAGACCGGTGAGCCTCACGTCTGTAGTGGTTAAAGTCTTGGAGGGGATTATAAGAGACGAGATTTATAATCATCTACATAGGAATAATATGATCAGGGATAGTCAGCATGGCTTAGTGAATGGTAGGTCATGCCTCACAAACCTTTTCGAGTTCTTTGAGAATGTTACTGAACAGGTAGACGAGGGTAGAGCAGTTGATGTGGTGTATATGGATTTCAGCAAAGCGTTTGATAAGGTTTTCCACGGTAGGCTATTGCAGAAAATACGGAGGCTGGGGATTGAGGGTGATTTAGAGATGTGGATGAGATATTGGCTAGCTGAAAGAAGACAGAGGGTGATGGTTGATGGGAAATGTTCAGAATGGAGTTCAGTTACAAGTGGAGTACCACAAGGATCTGTTCTGGGGCCGTTGCTGTTTGTCATTTTTATCAATGACCTAGAGGAAGGTGCAGAAGGGTGGGTAAGTAAATTTGCAGACGATACTAAAGTCGGTGGTGTTGTCGACAGTGTGGAAGGATGTAGCAGGTTACAGAGGGATATAGATAAGCTGCAAAGCTGGGCTGAGAGGTGGCAAATGGAGTTTAATGTAGAGAAGTGTGAGGTGATTCACTTTGGAAGGAATAACAGGAATGCGGAATATTTCGCTAATGGTAAAGTTCTTGGAAGTGTGGATGAGCAGAGGGATCTATGTGTCCATGTACATAGATCCCTGAAAGTTGCCACCCAGGTTGATAGGGTTGTGAAGAAGGACTATGGAGTGTTGGCCTTTATTGGTAGAGACATTGAGCTCCGGAGTCAGGAGGTCATGTTGCAGCTGTACAAAACTCTGGTACGGCCGCATTTGGAGTATTGTGTACAGTTCTGGTCACCGCATTATAGGAAGGACGTGGAGGCTTTGGAGTGGGTGCAGAGGAGATTTACCAGGATGTTGCCTGGTATGGAGGGAAAATCTTATGAGGAAAGGCTGATGGACTTGAGGTTGTTTTCGTTAGAGAGAAGAAGGTTAAGAGGAGACTTAATAGAGGCATACAAAATGATCAGGGTGTTAGATAGGGTGGACAGTGAGAGCCTTATACCGCGAATGGAAATGGCTGGCACGAGGGCATATAGCTTTAAGCTGAGGGGTAATAGATATAGGACAGAGTTCAGAGGTAGGTTCTTTACGCAAAGAGTAGTGAGGCCGTGGAATGCCTTACCTGCAACAATAGTGAACTCGCCAAAATCATTATTTACAGTCGTCCCTGGATAGTATGTGATTATTTTCGGTGGTCCCTGTGCAGTGCCTCATTATTCACAAAGGTCCCAGTGTTAAATTTCATTATTTACAGTGGTCCCTGTGTAGTCCATCATTATTATCAATGGTCCTTGGGTAGTATATCATGATTTTGGACGGTCCCAGGGTGGAATTTCATTGTTAACAGAGGCTCCTCGTTAGTACATCATTTTTTACAACGGTCCCAGGGTGAAATTTCATTATTTCCAGTGGTCCATGGATAGTACATCATTATTTACAGTTGTCCCTGTGTAGTATATCTTTATTTCCAGTAGTCTCTGGATGGTATGTCATTATTTGCAGTGTTCCCTGGGTAGTTTCTCGTTATGTACGTGGTCCCTGGGTAGGATATCATTATTTACAGTGGTCGCTGGGCAGCATGTCATTTACAGTGGTCCCTGTGTAGTACATCATTATTTACAACGGGCCCAGTGTGGAATTTCAATATTTATAGTAGTCCCTTGGTAGTATTTCATTATTACAGTGAACCCTGTGGAATATATCATTATTTACATCGGTCCCTGGGTGGAATATCATGAGTTACAGTGGTTCCTGGGTAGTTTATCAATATTTACAGTGGTCTCTGGGTCGTATACTATTATTTAAAGTGGTCTCTGGGCGGTATGTCATTATTTACAGTGGTTTCTGGGTAGTATATAATTAATTGCAATGGTCCCTGGGTAGGACATCATTATGTATAACGGTCACAGGGTGGCATTTCATTATTTACAGTTGTTTCTGGGTAGTATATCATTATTTACAGTGGTTCCTGGGTATTATGCGATTGATTTCAATGGTCCCTGTGCAGTACCTCATTATTTACAATGGTCCCAGGCTGGAATTTTATTATTTACTGTGGTCCCTGTGTAGTACATCATTAATATCAATTGTCGTATATCATTATTTTGAACGGCCCCATGGTGGAATTTCATTATTAACAGAGGTCTCTGGGAAGTATATCATTATTTACAGTGGTCCCTGGGCAGTATGTCATTACCTACAGTGGTTCCTGTGTAGTACATCATTATTTACAACGGTCCCAGTGTGAAATTTCAATATTTCCAGTGGTCCCTAGATAGTATATCATTATTTACAGTTGTCCCTGTGCAGTATGTCATCATTTACAGTCGTCCCTGTGTAGTATATCTTTATTTACAGTGGTCTCTGGATAGTATGTCATTATTTACAGTGTTCCCTGGGTAGTATATCACTGTTTACGTGGTCCCTGGGTAGGATACCATTATTTACAGTGGTCGGGGGACAGCATGTCATTTACAGTGGTCCCTGTGTAGTACATCATTATTTACAGTACGACGTCTTACAACACCAGGTTAAAGTCCAACAGATTTGAGGATTCACCTGAGGAAGGAGCAGCGCTCTGAAACCTAGTGACATCGAAACAAACCTGTTGGGCTTTAGCCTGGTGTTGTAAGACTTCGTACTGTGCTCACCCCAGTCCAACGCCGGCATCTCCACATCATTATTTACAACGGTCCCAGTGTGGAATATCAATATTTACAGTAGTCCCTTGGTAGTATATCATTATTACAGTGAACCCTGGGGAATATATCATTATTTTCATCGGTCTCTGGGTGAAATATCATGAGTTCAGTGGTTCCTGGGTAGTTTATCAATATTTACAGTGGTCCCTGGCCAGCATGTCATTATTTTCACTGGTCCCTGTGCAGTGCAATCTTATTTACAACGGTCCCAGTGTGGAATTTCATTATTTACAGTGGTCGCTGGGCAGTATATTATTATTTACAGTGGTATCTGTGTAGTACATCATTATTTACCACGGTCCTTTGGTGGATTTTCAATATTTACAATGGTCCCTGGATAGTATATCATTACTTACAGTGGTCCCTGAGTAGTATGTCATCATTTACAATCGTCCCTGGGAAGCATATCTTTATTTACAGTGGTCCCTGTGCACTACGTCATTATTTACAGTGGTCCCTGTGTAGTACATCATTATTTTCAACGATGGCAGGGTGGAATTAAGTTATTCACAGTAGTCCCTGGATAGTATATCATTATTTACAGATGTCACTGCGTATTATATCATTATTTACAGTGGGCTCTGGGTCGTATACTATTATTTAAAGTGGTCTCTGGGCGTATGTCATTATTTTCAGTTGTTTCTGTGCAGTATATCATTATTTGCAGCGATCCCTGGGCAGTATATCATTATGTACAGTGGTATCTGTGTAGTACATCATTATTTACCACGGTCCTTTGGTGGAATTTCAATATTTACAGTGGTCCCTGGATAGTATATCATTACTTACAGTGGTCCCTGGGTACTGTGTCATCATTTACAATCGTCCCTGGGAAGTATATCTATATTTACAGTGGTCCCTGTGCCCTACGTCATTATTTGCAGTGGTCCCTGTGTAGTACATCATTATTTACAACGGTGGCAGGGAGGAATTAAGTTATTCACAGTAGTCCCTGGATAGTATATCATTATTTACAGATGTCACTGGGTAGTATATTATTATTTACAGTGGTCTCTGGGTCGTATACTATTTTTTAAAGTGGCCTCTGGGCGGTGTATCATTATTTATAGTGGTTTCTGGGTAGTATATCATTATTTACAGTCTTCCCTGGCTCGCATATCAGTTTTTACCGTGCTCCGTTGGTAGTATGTTATTGTTTGCAGAGTTCCCTGGGTAGAATAGCATTATTTACAGTGGTCCCTGGGTAGGATATCATTATTTACGGTGGTCGCTGGTCAGTATGTCATTTACAGTGGTCCCTGGGTAGTGTATCGTTATTTACAGTGGACCCTGGGAATATATCATTATTTACAGTGGTCCCTGGGGAATATATCATTATTTGCAGTGGTCCCTGTGCAGTACAATATTATTTACAAAGTTCCCAGTGTGGAATTTCATTATCTAGTGGTCCCTTGGCAGTTTTTCATTATTTACCGCCGTCCCTGTGAATCATTATTTACAGTGGTCGCTGGTCAGTATGTCACTTACAGTGGTCCCTGTGTAGTACATCATTATTTACAACGGTCCCAGGGTAGAATTTCATTTTTTACGGTTGTCTTTGGGTAGAGTATCATTATTTACAGTGGTTCCTGGGTGGTATATGACTACTTACAGCGGTCCCTGTGTAGTATATCATTATTTACAGTGCTCCTGGGTAGTATAGCATTATTCACAGTCGTACCTGGGTAGTGTGTGATTATTTTCAGTGGTCCCTGTCCAGTACCTCATTATTTACAATGGTCCCAGCGTTAAATTTCATTATTTACATTGGCCCCTGTGCAGTACATCATTATTATCAATGGTCCTTGGGTAGTATATCATTATTATGAACGGTCCCAGGCTGGCATTTCATTATTAACATCGGTCCCTGGATGGTATATCATTATTTACAGTGTCTCTGGGTAGTATATCATTATTTACAGTTGTCCCTGGGCAGTATGTCATTACTTACAGTGGTTCCTGTGTAATACATCATTATTTACAACGGTCCCAGGGTGACATTTCAATATTTACAGTGGTCCCTGGATAGTCTCGCATCATTTACAGTCATCCCTGGGTAGTATATCTTTATTTAAAGTGGTCTCTGGTTAGTATGTAATTATTTACAGTCGTCCTTGGCTCGCATATCTGTATTTACAGTGGCCCCTTGGTAGTATATTATTATTTGCAGAGCTCCCTCTGCAGTTCGTCATTATTTACAGTGGTCCCTTGGTAGTATATCATTATTTACAGTTGTCCCTGGGCAATATGTCATTACTTACAGTGGTTCGTGTGTAATACATCATTATTTACAACTGTCCCAGGGTGGAATTTCATTATTCACAGTAGTCTCTGTATTGTATATCATTATTTACAGTGGCCCTGGTTGTATACCATTATTTACAGTTTTTCTGGATAGTATGTCATTATTTACAGAGGTCCCTGTGTAGTACATCATTTACAGTGGTCCCGCGGTAGTATATCATTTTTCACAGTGGTCCCTGGGCAGTATGTCATTATTTACAGTGGTCCTTGGGTAGTATAGTATGTTTTTACTGTGGTCCCTGTGTAGTACATAATTATTTACAACGATCCCAGTGTGGAATTTCATTACTTACAGTGGTCCCTTGGTAATATGCCATTATTTACAGTGGTCCCTGGGTAGTATGCCATTATTTACTGTGATCTTTGAGTTGTATATCATTATTTACAGAGGTCCCTAGGTAGTATATTTTTATTTACAGTGGTCCCTAGGTAGTCTGTTATTATTAACAGTGGTCTCTGGCATTATATCACTATTTACAGCGGTCTCTTGCAGTATCATTATTTGCAGTGGTCCCTGGGTAGTATATCATTGTTTCGAGTGTTCCCTGGGTAGTATATCATCATTTACAATGATCCCAATATCATTATTTACAGCGTGCAGTCTATCATTATGTACAGTGGTCCCTGTGTAGTTTATCATTCTTTGCAGTGTTTCCTGGGTAGTGTATCATTGTTTCGAGTGTTCCCTGGGTAGTATATCATCATTTACAATGATCCCTGTGCAGAATATCATTATTTACAGAGATCTGTGCCGTTATATATTATTATTCATAGTGGCCCTGGGCAGTGTTTCCCTTTTTACAGTGCTTGCTGGATAGTATATCATTATCTACTGTGGTCCCTGTGTAGTATACTATTATTTACAGTGGCCCTTTTATGTTATACCATCATTTACATTATTCCATGTGTAGTATATCATTATTTACCGTGGTCCCTGGTTAGCACGTCATTATTTGCAGTGTTCGCAGGATAGTATATCGTAACTTACAGTGGTCCCTTTGCAGTATATCATTAATTATAGTGGATCCTTGGTACTATTTCATTGTTTACAGTGGTGCCTTGGCAATGACATTATTTTACAGTGGTTCCTAAATTGTATAGCATCATTTTTAGTGGTTTCTGTCGACTATGTTCATTATTTACAGAGCTCCTTGGGTAGCATATCATTAATTACATTGCTCCCTTGGTAGTATATCGTTCTTTACAGTGGTTCCTAAGTTGTATGTCTTTATTGACGTTGTTCCGTGGGTAGTATATCATTCTTTACTGTAGTCCCTGTGTAGTATATCCTTATTCACAGTGGTTCCTTGATTGTATATCAATATTTACAGTGGTAACTCTGCAGTATATTACGTGTTGTCGTGGTCCTGGATAGCATATCATTATTTACTTTGTTCCCTTGATAGAATGTCATTATTTACTGTAGTCCCTGTGCATGATACCATTATTTCCAGTTTTCCGTTTGTAGTATATCATTTTGTACAGTGGACACTAAGCAGGATATCATTATTTAACGTGGTTCCTCGGTAGTACATTATTATAATACACTGGGCCCTGTGCAGTACTCCATTATTTATAGTAGTTCCTGGGTAGTTTATCATTTTAATACACTAGTCCCTGGGCAGTATATTGTCATTTAAGAGTACGTTTCAGAAATGGGTGTTTAGAAATTGGTGTATATTAATATCTGTAGTGAGAGAACCTTTAAGAAATGGGTGCTTATTACTGCAGTGATGTCAGAGAGTGGGTGGGGCTGGGCTGTCTGTCAGCATTTTACTTTAGCTTTTGGCTGCTTGCTGCAGGGTGTGTTTTTGTTTCGTTTTCAGTGTTTGAGCTGACGCCAGACCAAGCTGGTGTACTCCTGTTCTCTCTGCCATGAAAAGACTATCTCATGATCATTTGGTGAATTTAGAATTATAAATGTTCTCAGTAGTGAATGTCAACTTAATGTGCTTCTGGTAAAATGTGTCTTAAGCCTTCTGGATGTTAAAAAGACAGCTTACGGATTATTCAGTGTTGTACACTTTGGAGTTTGTATTTGAATTAATGGTTGCTAAGATGTTCACTGTTTGTTTTAAAAAGGTTAACTTGAGTTCATTGAATAAACATTGTTTAGCTTTCAAAAATGCTTTTCCATTTCTGATGTACCACTCCTGTAGAGGGCCGTGTGCTCCCCATAGCACAATTAGTAAAATTGTGGGTCAGGTGAACTCCACTCATATAGTTTGGGGTTCTCTAAACCCTGGCTCAAAACAAATTGGGGGCTTGCCCGGAATAAAAGTCTACTTATTGGATTGGTTTAGTGAACTTAAAGACACTGAGGGGTGAGCATATTGTGGTTGCTGATCAGATGTGGTATTCGACTTTATGTGTGGAGTGTGTTGTGGACAATGGCTCTTTCAGAGGCTCTGACGTTTTTGGGGGTGGAGACAGTCACACGCAGTACCTTACGGACAGAGACTAAAAGCAGACTCTTAGATTTGGCAAAAATATTGCAGTTAACATTGCCTGACAAAATGCGAAAAGATGAGGGAATTATGGCGCTGGCTAAGCATTGAAAGTTGCCTGAGATACAGTTTGACTCTTTGGAAATGGCAAAACTTAAGTTGCAAATTAAACAAATGGAACATGAGAAATAATTAAAGCAGCTTGAATACGAAAGAGATAGAGAGGAAAAAGAAAGAGAAAGGGAGATACAGATCAGGAAAACATTTGAAGAGATAGAGGTTGAACTTCAGAACATGGCCGTGAAACATAACACTCAGTTAAAATTGGCAATCGTAAAGGGAAACGTACAGTTGGATGATAGTGATGATGATAGTGAGAAAGAGCGTCAGAGTTGAAGGCTTTGTGGGGATCTATTTAAATCTTTCCAAACATTGCCAAGGTTTGACGAGAAGGAGGTAGAAGCCTTTTTCAGTTCATTTGAGAAGGTGGCTAAACAAATGAAATGGTCACAGCACATGTGGTTATTACTGATTCAAACAAAGCTAGTGAAGTGTTTGCATCAATACCGGAGGAGGGCCGTATGAGGAGGTGAAAAAGCCCATCTTGGGTGCATATGAACTAGTGCCTGAAGCTTACAGACAAATGTTTCGAATTTTAATGAAAGAATTTGGTCAAACATGCATGGTGTTTGAAAGGCTCAAACAGAGTAATTTTGATCAGTGGATCAGGGCTTTGAAAATAGGCAAAACGTATGAAGCTCTCGGAGAAATTATACTATTGGAGGAGTTTAAAAATTAAATTCCTGATGTAGTGGGGACTCATGTGGAAGAACAGAGGGTTAAAACTGCGAGATTAGCAGCAGAAATGGCAGATGATTATGAATTAGTGCATGAATCAAAGCTTGGTTTCCGACATCAGTTTCAGCCTGTGAGGGATAGAAACTGGGGACATGAGAAATACTCAAGTGGTAAAAGTAAAGGTGATCTGATGAGAGATAATAAGGAGAGTGTACCTCAGATTAAAAAAGAAATCCAGGAGGGTGGAAACGAAATGAAGACTTTCAAATGTTTTCACTGTAATAAACTAAGCCATATAAAGTCACAGTGTTGGTGGGTGAAGAAAAGCACTGGGAAGACTGATGTGGTAAAACGAGATAAGACAGTGGTGTTTGTTAAAGTGGTAAAGGAAAGCCCAAGTGAAGCGAAGGAGGTGCAAACGATTGTACAGCCTGTTCAAGAAGTGATTGATAAAAAGATGCTAGATCACTTTAAAGAATTTACTCATGTGTATCAGGAGGAGGAGGTATAGAAGTCACAATTTTAAGAGATACGGGAGCTAGACAATCTTTAATGGTAAGAGATGAGGAGTTATGTAGTTTGGGAAGAATGTTGTCAGAAAAGGTGGTAAAAGTGGAATTTAGGGTGAGAGGAGTAGTCAATTGTGTAAGGTGAGTTAGGAAAGTCCAGTGAAGAGTGGTGAAGTGGCAGTCGGAGTAACAGAGAAACTATCTTGTCCAGGAATACAGTTCATCTTGGGTAATGATATCGCTGGGTCGCAGGTGTGAGTGATGCCTACTGTGGTTGATAAGCCAGTGGAACATCAGACAACTGAAGTGTTGAAGGACGAATATCCTGGAATTTTTCCGGATTGTGTAGTAACAAGATCGCAAAGTCACAGGTTAAGGCAAGAGGAGTAATCAATGAGTGAAGATGAAGTAGAAGTGCAATTATCAGAAACGATTTTTGATCAGATGGTTGAAAAATAACAAGAACAGGTGGAGGATGAGGCGGATATTTTTAGTTCTGGAAAATTGGCGGAGTTACACAAAATGATATAGAAATAAAACGGATGTATCAGAAAGCACACACGGAAGAGGAATCTGCGTAGAAACAAGAGTGTTATTACCGTAAAAGTGATGTCTTGATGAGAAAATGCAGACCATTATATATGCAGGCGGATGAAAAGTGGGCAGAAGTTCATCAAGTAGTATTGCCGGTAGAAAGGAGGTGTTGCGAGTTGCACATGAGGTACCAGTGGGAGCTCATTTGGGAATACAGAAAACTCAAGCTAAATTGCAAAAACATTTTTATTGGTCTGGACTACATAAAGATGTAGTTAAATTTTGTCAATCATGTCACACATGTCAAGTGAGTGGGAAACATCAAGCGATGACAAAACCAGCGCCCTTAATACACATTCCAGCATTTGAGGAACCTTTTACAAGGGTCATAATTGATTGCGTAGGACCGCTTCCTAAAACGAAAAGTGGAAATCAATATCTTTAGATTACAATGGACGTGTGAACTCGGTTTCCAGAGGCCATTCCAGTACGTAATATTACAGCTAAAAAGATTGTGGAGGAATTACTTAATTTCTTTATGAGATATGGACTGCCCACAGAAATACAATCGGATCAAAGATCAAATTTTACCTCAATGTTGTTCAAAGAAGTTATGGATAGCTGAGGAATAAAACAATTTAAATCAACTGCGTACCATCCAGAATCGCAGGGAGCGTTAGAAAGGTGGCATCAGGCATTAACTACAATGTTGAGGGTTTATTCTCAGGATTATCAATAGGATTGGGATAAAGGATTTCATTCGTACTGTTTGTAATTAAGAATGCACCGAATGCGTCAACCAAATTTAGTCCTTCTGAACTAATTGTTGGTCATGAGGTAAGAGGACCAATTAAATTGATGAATGAAAAATTGGTGAGAGAGAAATCGGAACTTACATTATTGGATGATGTGTCAAATTTCAGGGAACGATTAAATAGAGCAGGTGAATTGGCTGGAAAACATTTAAAAGGTGCACAAAATGTGATGAAACGAGTAGCGGACAAGAAATCCAAAGTTCGTAGTATTGCCTGTGGAGATACAGTGTTAGTATTGTTACCAGTGGTAGGTGAACCTTTAAAAGCTAGGCTTTGTGGACCTTATCAAACTGAAAGGGAATTAAGTGAGGTGAATTATGTGGTAAAAACACCAGATAGAAGGAAGACTCACCGCGTGTGTCATGTGAATATGCTTAAAAGGTACTTTGAAAGGGAAGGAGAGAAAAATGAGGTTTTAATTCGTCTAACTAAAAGTAACGAACCAAATTCAGATGACTGTGAATTTGACATACCTCAAATTAAATTGGAAAACGTGGATGTTCCTAAAAATTGGGATAAATTGTTGAGTAACCTTCCAGAGGAAAAACGAACTGACCTGAAAGAGTTATTGATATCACATGGGCAAGTTTGTGGAGATAAATCGGGAAGCACTAAAATGGCTATACATGATGTAGATGTGGGAAATGCTGTTCCAATCAAAAACATCCATACAGACTTAACTCTTTAAAACTGGCACAGGTTAACAAAGAGATTGAGAGTATGCTTAAAAATGGCATAATTGAAGTGTGTTGCAGGCAATGAAGCTCACCCATAGTGATGGTACCAAAACCAGACGTTACGCAACGGATGTGTGTGGACTATAGAAAGGTTAATGCAGTTGCAAGAACCGACTCTTATCCTATCCCACGTTTGGAGGATTGCATTCAGAAAGTGGGACAATCAGCTTTTATTTCCAAACTTGGTTTACATAAAGGCTTCGGCAGGTGCCTTTATCCGACAGGGCGAAGGAGATTTCAGCTTTTGTGACTCCAGATGGTGTATACCAATTCAACGTTCAGCCATTTGGCATGAAAAACGCCTCAGCCACATTCAAACGGTTAACTAACAAAGTTGTTTCAGGATTACCCAATTGTGCGGTATCCATCCACGATCTGGTAATTTTCAGCCAGACATGGAAAGAATATTTAAAACATCTGATGGAGTTATCCGATCGACTTCAGGAGGAGGGTTTGGTGGTACACCTAGCCAATGGGAATTTGGAAAAGCCCACGTCACTTTCCTTGGCCATACAATCGGACAGGGTCGAATGGTCACACGGGATGTGAAACCAACAGTTATTGGGGAGTTTCCGATACCCTCGACACGACCGGAAATAATGAGATTTAATGGTAGGAGTGGATTTTACCTCAAATTTGTATCGAATATTTGTAGCGTTGTTGCTCCACTGATAGACTTGCTGAACACACGTCGAAACTTTCAGTGGACAGCGGACTTTAACAGGCATTTGACAGCCGGAAACTGTGATAACCTATGCTCCTGTGTTGGAGAATTGCAGGGGACTCTGTGATCAGATTGAACTAATGTATCTGGTTTTAAAGAGAAATGCCGAGGCGTAGAGAAATGGACGGGTTGTTCAAAGTGACTATCAATCGAGAAGGATTTCAGTTGGAGGAAGAAGAAACAAACTGGAATATATTATTATACCTGTTTGCCTGTGTTGTTTTTTTGAAGCGAAAAAGTATATTTACTGTGTGCATTTCTTAAAGGATAGTGAAAAGGTGAAAAATGAAACCATCTTGAAGTTGATGGGTTTTTTTTTTCTGGGGGGGAGTTGTCATGTGAGAGTAGCTTTAAGAAATGGGTATTTAAGAATTGTACATTGAAGAAATGGGTGTTTATAAGTGATGTCAGAGTGTGGGTGGAGCTGGGCTGTCCGTCAGCTTTTTACTTTCATTTTAGTCTGTTTGCTGCAAGGTGTGTTTTAGATTCGTTTGCAGAGCTGGATAGCTGCAGTCACAGCAGAAGGGGTTATTAGTCTCTCTATCTGTAATCTAAAGACTGTAAATCGATCCTTTGATGATTTGAAACTAATAACTGCTCTCAGTCGTGATGTCAACCTGATGTGCTTCTGTTTAAAGTTTTTGTTCAAGACATAGAACATAGAACATTACAGCGCAGTACAGGCCCTTCGGTCGCTGATGTTGCACCGACCTGTGAAACCACTCGAAAGCCCACCTACACTGTTCCCTTATCGTCCATATGTCTATCCAATGACCTTTTGAATGCCCTTAATGTTGGTGAGTCCACTACTGTTGCAGGCAGGGCATTCCACGCCCTTACTACTCTCTGAGTAAAGAAACTACCTCTGACATCTGCCTTATATCTGTCTCCCCTCAATTTAAAGCTATGTCCCCTCGTGCTAGACATCACCATGCGAGGAAAAAGGCTCTCACTGTCCACCCTATCCAATCCTCAGATCATCATGTATGCCTCAATTAAGTCACCTCTTAACCTTCTTCTCTCTAAGGAAAACAGCCTCAGGTCCCTCGGCCTTCCCTCATAAGATCTACCCTCCAGACCAGGCAACATTCTGGTAAATCTCCTCTGCACCCTTTCCAATGCTTCCACATCCTTCCTTTCATGCGGCGACCAGAATTGCATGAAATACTCCAAATGCGGCAGCACCAGAATTTTGTACAGCTGCAACATGACCTCATGGCTCCGAAACTCAATCCCTCTACCAATAAAAGCTAACACACCGTACGCCTTCTTAACAACCCTCTCAACCTGGGTGGCAACTTTCCGGGATCTATGTATATGGACACCGAGATCGCTCTGTTCATCCACACTACCAAGAATCTTACCATTAGCCCAGTACTCTGTCTTCCTGTTTTTCCATCCAAAATGAATCACCTCACACTTTTCTGCATTAAACTCCATTTGCCACCACTCAGCCCAGCTCTGCAGCTTATCTATGTCCCTCTGTAACTTGTGACCTCCTTCCGCACTGTCCACAACTCCACTGAATTTTGTGTCATCTGCAAGTTTACTCACCCATCCTTCTACGCCCTCCTCCAGGTCATTTATAAAAATGCCAAACAGCAGTGGCCCCAAAACAGATCCTTGTGTTACACCACTATTAACTGGACTCCAGTCTAAACATTTCCCATCAACCACCGCCCTTTGTCTTCTTCCAGCTAGCCAATCTCTGATCCAAACTGCTAAATCATCCTGAATCCCATGCCTCCGCATTTTCTGCAATAGCCTACCGTGGGGAACGTTATCAAACGGTTTACTGAAATCCATATACACCACATCAACGGCTTTACCCTCATCCACCTGTTTGGTCACCTTCTCAAAGAACTCAATAAGGTTTGTGAGGCATGGCCTACCCTTCACAAAACTGTGTTGACTATCCCTAATCAAATTAATCCTTTCCAGCTGAGTATACATCCTATCTCTTATTAACCTTTCCAAGACCTTGCCCACAACCGAAGTAAGGCTCACTGTCTATAGTTACCGGGGTTGTCTCTACTCCCCTTCTTGAACAAAGGGAGAACATTTGCTGTCCTCCAGACTGATGGCACTATTCCTCTAGACAATGATGACATAAAGATCAAAGCCAAAGGCTCATCTCCTCCCAATCTTCCCAGAGAATCCGAGGATAAATCACATCCGGCCCAGGGGACGTATCTATTTTCACACCTTCCAAAATTGCTAACACCTCCTCCTTATGAAACTCAAGCCCTTCTAGGCTAGTAGCCTGTATCTCTGTATTCTCCTCGACAACACTGTCCTTTTCCTGTGTGAATGCTGACGGAAAATATCCATTTAGCACCTCTCCTATCTCCTCGGACTCGACGCACAACTGCACACTACTGTCCTTGATTGGCCCTACTCTTACCCCAGTCATTCTTTTATTCCTGACATATCTATAGATAGCTTTAGGTTGATCCTACCTGCCAAAGACTTCTCGTCCCCTCCTGGCTCTTCTTAGCTCTCTCTTTAGGTCCTTCCTAGCTAACTTGTAACTCTCGAGCGCCCTAACTGAACCTTCATGTCTCATCTTTACATAAGCCTCCTTCTTCCTCTTGACAAGTGTTTCGCCTGCTTTTGTAAACCACGGTTCCCTCGCTCGCCCACTTCCTCCCTGTCTGACAGGAACATACTTATCAAGGGCACACAGTAGCTGTTCCTTGAACAAGCTCCATGTTTCCATTGAGCCCATCCCCTGCAGTATTCCTCCCCATCCAATGCATCCTAAGTATTGCCTCGTCGCATCATAATTGCCATTCCTCCAGATATAACTCTTGCCCTGCGGTATATACCTATCCCTTTCCATCACTAATGTAAACTTAATGGAATTGTGGTCACTAACACTAAAGTGCTCACCTACCTCCAAATCTAACATCTGTCCTGGTTCATTACCCAGTACCAAATCCAAGATGGCCTCGCCTCTCGTTGGCCTATCTACAGACTGTGTCAGGAAACCTGCACACATTGGACAAAAACGCACCCATCTAAAGTACTCGAACTATAGCGTTTCCAGTCAATATTTGGAAGGCTAAAGTCCCCCATAACAACTTCCCTGCTGCTTTCGCTCCTACCCAGAATCATCTTTGCAATCCTTTCCTCTACATTTCTGGAACTTTCCGTAGGCCTATAGAAAACCCCTAACAGGGTGACCTCACCTTTCCTGTTTCTAACTTCAGCCCATACCACCTCAGGAGACGAGTCCTCATCAAACGTTCTTTCGGCCACCGAAATACTGTCTTTGCCTAACAATGCCACGCCTCCCCCTCTTTTACCACATTCCCTGAGCTTTCTGAAATATCTTAACCCCGGCACCTGCAACAACCATTCCTGTCCCTGCTCTATTCATGTCTCCGGAATGGCCACAACATCGATGTCCCAGGTACCAACCAATACCGCAAGTTCCCCCACCTTATTCCGGATTCTCCTGGCATTGAAGTAGACACACTTTAAACCACCTTCCTGTCTGCCGGTACACTCCTGCAACTTATGGATGTTCAAAGGACAACTTAAGGATTACTTAGTGTTGTATTCCTTGGGGGTTGTATTTGAATTGATGGTTGCTAAGATGTTCATTGAATGTTTGAAAAAGCTTAACTTGAGTTCATAGAATAAGCATTGTTTCGCTTTGAAAATTTCCATTTCTGCTGTACCACACCTGTAGAGTGGGCCGTGTGCTCCCCACACCACAATCTATTAAAAGTTGTGGGTCAGGTGACCTCCATGATAGACTTTGGGGTTCTCAAAACTCTGGCCCATAACGGGTCGAGCAAGGCTAAATTTATACGTCTTCGACGCGGAACGTGGTTAAATTTATCTGTCTTCGAGGCTGAGCATGGCTCAACTTTAAACGTCTGCGGCAGAGCATGGTTAAGTTTTAAACATCTTCGAGACAAACCATGGCGAAATTTTAAACAAAGTAGAGGCGGAGCATGGCTAAATTATAAACATCTGTGAGGCAGAGTATGTCGAAGTATTAAACATCTAAGATGCCGATCACGGCTAAAGTTTCGACATATTCCTGGCCGAAAATGCCTAAATTTGCAACATCTTCGAGGCCGAACATGTGTAAATATTAAATATCTTCAAGGCAGAGGATGGCTAAATTTTAAATATCTTCGAGGCCAATCATGGCTCAGTTTCAAACGTCTTTGAGGCCAAACAAGGCTAAAGTTTAAACGTCTTGGACGCCGAGCATGGCTAAATTTTAAATGTCTTAGAGACCAAACATGGCTAAAGTTTAAACGTCTTGGATGCCGAGCATGGCTACATTTTAAACGTCTTAGGGGCCAAAAATGGCTAAAGTTTAAGCGTCTTGCTGCCGAGTCTCTGTAAACATTGAACATTTTCGAGGCCGAGCATGGCTAAATTTTAAACATCTTCGAGGCCGAGATTGGCAACATTTTGTCCACATTCCAGGCTAAAATGTAAGCATCTTCCAGGCAGAGGATAGGTAAATTTGAAACACCTTAGACGTCGAGCATGGCTAAAATTTAAACATCATAGACGCCGAGTTGGCTAAATTTTAAACGTCTTAGATGCAGAGCATGACAAAATTCTAAACATCATCAAGGCCGAGCATGACTAAATTTCAAACATTCTCAAGGCCTTGCATGACTAATTTTAATCATTTTTGAGGCCCAGAATGACTAAATTTTAAAACTCTTAGAGGTCGAGCATGGCAGAATTTTTTCAAAAAATGATTTTTCAACAAATTTCGCATGGCCAAACCACCTACCCTGCACATCATTGGGTTCAGTACGAAGTCTTACAACACCAGGTTAAAGTCCAACAGGTTTGTTTCGATGTCACTAGCTTTCGGAGCGCTGCTCCTTCCTCAGGTGAATGAAGAGGTATGTTCCAGAAACATATATATAGACAAATTCAAAGATTCCAAACAATGCTAGGAATGCGACTATTAGCAGGTGATTGAATCTTTACAGATCCAGAGATGGGGTAACCCCAGGTTAAAGAGGTGTGAATTGTGTCAAGCCAGGGCAGTTGGTAGGATTTCGCAGGCCAGATGGTGGGGGATGAATATAATGCGCCATGAATCCCAGGTCCCGGTTGAGGCCGTACTCATGTGTGTGGAACTTGGCTATAAGTTTCTGCTCGGCGATTCTGCATTGTCGCGGGTCATGAAGACCGCCTTGGAGAGCGCTTACCCGGAGATCAGAGGCTGAATGCCCTTGACTGCTGAAGTGTTCCCCGACTGGAAGGGAACATTCCTGCCTGGTGATTGTTGCGCGATGTCCGTTCATTCGTTGTCGAAGCGTCTGCATGGTCTCGCCAATGTACCACGCTTCGGGACATCCTTTCCTGCAGTGTATGAGGGAGACAACGTTGGCCGAGTCGCACGAGTATGTACCGCGTACCTGGTGGGTGGTGTTCTCACGTGTGATGGTGGTATCCATGTCGATGATCTGGCACGTCTTGCAGAGATTGCCATGACAGGGTTGTGTGGTGACGTGGTCACTGTTCTGAAGACTGGGTAGTTTGCTGCAAACAATGATTCGTTTGAGGTTGCGCGGTTGTTTGAAGGCAAGTAGTGGAGGTGTGGGGATGACCTTGGCAAGATGTTCATCATCATCAATGACGTGTTGAAGGCTGTGAAGAAGATGACGTAGTATCTCCGCTCCGGGGAAGTACTGGACGACGAAGGATATTCTGGCGGTTGTGTCCCATGTTTGTCTTCTGAGGAGGTCAGTCCGGTTTTTCGCTGTGGCGCGTTGGAACTGTCGATCGATGAGTCGAGTGCCATATCCCGTTCGTACGACGGCATCTTTCAACGTCTGTAGATAACTGTTACGCTCCTCCTCGTCTGAGCAGATCCCGTGTATACGGAGCGCGTGTCCATAGGGGATGGCTTCTTTCATGTGTTTAGGGTGGAAGCTGGAGAAGTGGAGCATCATGAGGTTATCCGTGGGTTTGCGGTTAAGCAAAGTGCTGAGGTGACCGTCCTTGATGGAGACGAGTGTGTCCAAGAATGCAACTGATTTTGCAGAGTAGTCCATGGTGAGTCTGATGGTTGGATGGAACTTATTAATGTCATCGGGTAGTCGTTTCAGTGATTCTTCGCCGTGGGTCCAAAGGAAAAAAATGTCATCGATGTATCTGGTGTATAACGTCGGTTGAAGGTCCTGTGCGGTGAGTAGGTCGTGTTCAAACTTGTGCATGAAGATGTTGGCGTATTGGGGTGCGAATTTGGTCCCCATGGCTGTTCCGTGCGTCTGGATGAAGAACTTGTTGTCGAAGGTGAAGACGTTGTGATCCAGAATGAAGCGGATGAGTTGCAGAATTGCGTCTGGAGATTTGCAGTTGTCGGTGTTGAGTACTGAGGCTGTTGAAGCAATGCCGTCGTCATGGGGGATGCTGGTGTAGAGTGCCGAGACGTCCATTGTGACGAGGAATGTTCCCGGTTCAACTGGTCCATGGGTGCTGAGTTTCTGTAAGAAGTCCGGCGTGTCGCGACAGAAGCTGGGTGTACCTTGTACGATGGGTTTCAAGATGCCCTCGATGTAGCCAGAGAGGTTCTCACACAGGGTCCCATTGCCTGAAACGATAGGGCGGCCTGGTGTGTTGGCCTTATGTATTTTCGGGAGGCAGTAGAGATCTCCAATGCGGGGAGTACGTGGGATGAGAGCACGTAGGGTGCTCTGAAGATCTGGATCCAAGGTCTTCATCAGTCTGTTAAGTTACATCGAGGGCATCTTGAAACCCATCGTACAAGGTACACCCAGCTTCTATCGCGACACGACGGACTTCCGACAGAAACTCAGCACCCATGGACCAGTTGAACCAGGAACATTCCTCGTCACAATGGACGTCTCGGCACTCTGCACCAGCATCCCCCATGACGACGGCATTGCTGCAACAGCCTCAGCACTCAACACCGTCAACTGCCAATCTCCAGACGCAATTCTGCAACTCATCCGCTTCATTCTGGATCACAACGACTTCACCTTCGACAAGTTCTTCATCCAGACGCACGGAACAGCCATGGGGACCAAATTCGCACCCCAATACGCCAACATCTTCATGCACAAGTTTGAACAGGACCTACTCACCGCACAGGACCTTCAACCGACGTTATACACCAGATTCATCGATTACATTTTTTTCCTTTGGACCCACGGCGAAGAATCACTGAAACGACTACACGATATAATTAATAAGTTCCATCCAACCATCAGACTCACCATGGACTACTCTCAAAAATCAGTTGCATTCTTGGACACACTCGTCTCCATCAAGGACGGTCACCTCAGCACTTCGCTTTACCGCAAACCCACGGATAACCTTACGATGCTCCACTTCTCCAGCTTCCACCCTAAACACATGAAAGAAGCCATCCCTATGGAAAAGCGCTCCGTATACACAGGTTCTGCTCAGACGAGGAGCAGCGTAACAGATATCTACAGACGGTGAAAGATGCCCTCGTACGAACGGGATATGGCACTCGACTCATCGATCGACAGTTCCAACGCACCACAGCGAAAAACCGGACCGACCTCCTCAGAAGACAAACATGGGACACAACCGACAGAATACCCTTCGTCGTCCAGTACTTCCCCGGAGCGGAGATACTACGTCATCTTCTTCATAGCCTTCAACACGTCATTGATGACGATGAACATCTTGCCAAGGTCATTCCACATCCCCACTACTTGCCTTTAAACAACCGCAAATCCTCAAACAAACCATTGTTTGCAGCAAACTACCCAGTCTTCAGAACAGTGACCACGACACCACACAACCCTGCCATGGCAATCTCTGCAAGACGTGCCAGATCATCGACATGGATACCACTATTACACGTGAGAACATCACCCACCAGGTACGCGGTACATACTCGTGCGACTCGGCCAACGTTGTCTACCTCATACGCTGCAGGAAAGGATGTCCCGAAGCGTGGTTCATTGGCGAGACCATGCAGACGCTGCGACAACGAATGAACGGACATCGCGCAACAGTCACCAGGCAGGAATGTTTTCTTCCAGTCGGGGAACACTTCAGCAGTCATGGGCATTCAGCCTCTGATCTTCGGGTAAGCGTTCTCCAAGGCGGCGTTCAGGACGCGCGACAACGCAGAATCGCCGAGCAGAAACTTATAGCCAAGTTTCGCACACATGAGTGCGGCCTCAACCGGGACCTGGGATCCATGTCGCATTACATTCATCCCCCACCATCTGGCCTGCGAAATCCTACCAACTGTCCTGGCTTGATACAATTCACACCTCTTTATCCTGAGGTTACATCATCTCTGGATCTGTAAAGATTTAATCACCTTTTAATGCTCACATTCCAAGCATTGTCTGGCATCTTTGAATCTGTCTATATATATGTTTCTGGAACATACCTCTTCATTCACCTGAGGAAGGAGCAGCGCTCCGAAAGCTAGTGACATCGAAACAAACCTGTTGGATTTTAACCTGGTGTTGTAAGACTGCGTACTGTGCTTACCCCAGTCCAACGCCGGCATCACCACATCAAGGAAAAGACAGACATGCCAGACGGGCTATTTTCAAATACTTCATCAACAGAACAGAGGCGATGGAGGCGGAGAAAGTGGGAGAATGAGATGCAGTCTTTACAGGAAGCAGGGTATGAGGATCTGTACACAACCCTCGTGTTGGGGAACCGGAGGTGCAGAGGGATTAGACATTCATTGTGAAGATTAGCCGGTTTGGGCCAGGGAAATGGTCATTGTTTACGGCACCAGAGAAATCAGGAATCTTAGAATCCCCACAGTGCAGAAGGAGGTCATTCGGCCCATTAAGTCTGTACCAAACCTCTGAAAGAGTACCTCAACCAAGCTTACCTCATTAACCCCTTAATCTAACCTAAACATATTTTAGAACATAGAACATAGAACAATACAGCGCAGTGCAGGCCCTTCGGCCCACGATGTTGCACCGAAACAAAAGCCATCTAATCTACACTATGCCATTATCATCCATATGTTTATCCAATAAACTTTTAAATGCTCTCAATGTTGGCGAGTTCACTACTGTCGCAGGTAGGGCATTCCACGGCCTCACTACTCTTCGCGTAAAGAACCTACCTCTGGCCTCTGTCCTATATCTATTACCCCTCAGTTTAAAGTTATGTCCCCTCGTGCCAGCCATTTCCATCCGCGGGAGAAGGCTCTCACTGTCCACCCTATCCAACCCCCTGATTATTTTGTATGCCTCTATTAAGTCTCCTCTTAACCTTCTTCTCTCCAACGAAAACAACCTCAAGTCCATCAGCCTTTCCTCATAAGATTTTCCCTCCATACCAGGCAACATCCTGGTAAATCTCCTCTCCACCCGCTCCAAAGCCTCCACATCCTTCCTGTAAAGCGGTGACCAGAACTGTACGCAATACTCCAAATGCGGCCGTACCAGAGTTCTGTACAGCTGCAACATGACCTCCCGACTCCGGAACTCAATCCCTCTACCAATAAAGGCCAACACTCCATAGGCCTTCTTCACAACCCTATCAACCTGGGTGGCAACTTTCAGGGATCTATGTACATGGACACCTAGATCCCTCTACTCATCCACACATTCAAGAACTTTACCATTAGCCAAATATTCCGCATTCCTGTTATTCCTTCCAAAGTGAATCACCTCACACTTCTCTACATTAAACTCCATTTGCCACCTCTCAGCCCAGCTCTGCAGGTTATCTATATCCCTCTGTAACCTGCTACATCCTTCCACACTATCGACAACACCACCGACTTTAGTATCGTCTGCAAATTTACTCACCCAACCTTCTGCGCCTTCCTCTAGGTCATTGATAAAAATGACAAACAGCAGCGGCCCCAGAACAGATCCTTGTGGTACTCCACTTGTGACTGTACTCCATTCTGAACATTTCCCATCAACCACCACCCTCTGTCTCCTTTCAGCTAGCCAATTTCTGATCCACATCTCTAAATCACCCTCAATCCCCAGCCTCCGTATTTTCTGCAATAGCCTACCGTGGGGAACCTTATCAAACGCTTTGCTGAAATCCATATACACCACATCAACTGCTCTACCCTCATCTACCTGTTCAGTCACCTTCTCCAAGAACTCAATAAGGTTTGTGAGGCATGACCTACCCTTCACAAAGCCATGCTGACTATCCCTGATCATATTATTCCTATCCAGATGGTTATGAATCTTGTCTCTTATAATCCCCTCCAAGACTTTACCCACTACAGACGTGAGGCTCACCGGTCTATAGTTGCCGGGGTTGTCTCTGCTCCCCTTTTTGAACAAAGGGACCACATTTGCTGTCCTCCAGTCCACTGGCACTATTCCTGTAGCCAATGATGACATAAAAATCAAAGCCAAAGGTCCAGCACTCTCTTCCCTGGCCTCCCAGAGAATCCTAGGATAAATCCCATCAGGTCCCGGAGTCTTATCTATTTTCAGCCTGTCCAGAATTGCCAACACCTCTTCCCTACGTACCTCAATGCCATCTATTCTATTAGCCTGGGGCTCAGCATTCTCCTCCACAACATTATCTTTTTCCTGAGTGAATACTGACGAAAAATATTCATTTAGTATCTCGCCTATCTCTTCAGACTCCACACACAACTTCCCATCCCTGTCCTTGACTTGTCCTACTCTTTCCCTAGTCATTCGCTTATTCCTGACATACCTATAGAAAGCTTTTGGGTTTTCCTTGATCCTTCCTGCCAAATACTTCTCATGTCCCCTCCTTGCTCGTCTTAGCTCTCTCTTTAGATCCTTCCTCGCTACCTTGTAACTCTCCATCGCCCCAACCGAAACTACACACCTCATTTTCACATAGGCCTCCATCTTCCTCTTAACAAGAGATTCCACTTCCTTGGTAAACCACGGTTCCCTCGCTCGACGCCTTCCTCCCTGCCTGACTGGTACATACTTATCAAGAAGACGCAGTAGCTGATCCTTGAACAAGCCCCACTTGTCCAGTGTGCCCAACACTTGCAGCCTACTTCTCCACCTTATTCACCCCCAAGTCACGTCTAATGGCATCATAATTGCCCTTCCCCCAGCTATAACTCTTGCCCTGCGGTGTATACTTATCCCTTTCCATCATTAATGTAAACGTCACCGAATTGTGGTCACTGTCCCAAAAGTGCTCTCCTACCTCCAAATCCAACACCTGGCCTGGTTCATTACCCAAAACCAAATCCAACGTGGCCTCGCCTCTTGTTGGCCTGTCAACATATTGTTTCAGGAAACCCTCCTGCACACACTGTACAAAAAACGACCCATCTATTGTACTCGAACTATATCTTTTCCAGTCAATATTTGGAAAGTTAAAGTCTCCCATAATAACTACCCTGTTACTTTCGCTCTTATCCAGAATCATCTTCTCCATCCTTTCCTCTACATCCCTAGAACTATTAGGAGGCCTATAAAAAACTCCCAACAGGGTGACCTCTCCTTTCCTGTTTCTAACTTGAGCCCATACTACCTCGGAAGAAGAGTCCCCATCTAGCATCCTCTTCGCCACCGTAATACTGCTCTTGACTAGCAGCGCCACACCTCCCCCTCTTTTGCCTCCTTCTCTGAGGTTACTAAAACGCCTAAACCCCGGAACCTGCAACATCCATTCCTGTCCCTGCTCTATCCATGTCTCCGAAATGGCCACAACATCGAAGTCCCAGGTACCAACCCATGCTGCCAGTTTCCCTACCTTGTTTCGTATACTCCTGGCATTGAAGTAGACACACTTCAAACCACCTACCTGAACACTGGGCCCCTCCTGCGACTTCAAATCTGTGCTCCTGACCTCTCTACTCTCATTCTCCCTTACCCTAAAACTACAATCCAGGTTCCCATGCCCTTGCTGCATTAGTTTAACCCCCCCCCCCCCCAAAGAGCACTAACAAATCTCCCCCCCCCCCAGGATATTTCTGCCCCTCAGGTTCAGATGTAGACCATCCTGTCTGTAGAGGTCCCACCTTCCCCAGAAAGAGCCCCAGTTATCCAGAAATCTGAATCCCTCCCGCCTGCACCATCCCTGTAGCCACGTGTTTAAATGCTCTCTCTCCCTATTCCTCATCTCACTATCACGTGGCACGGGCAACAACCCAGAGATAACAACTCTGTTTGTTCTAGTTCTGAGCTTCCATCCTAGCTCCCGGAAAGCCTGCCTGACATCCTTGTCCCCTTTCCTACCTATGTCGTTAGTGCCAATGTGGACCACGACTTGGGGCTATGGGAGTTAACCGAAGCAGCCGGTGGAAAACCACACAGACACGGAGAAAAAGTGCAGTCTCAACACAGACAGTCACCCAAGGTAGGAATTGATGCTGCGAGGCAGAAGTGCAAATCTCTGTGTCACTGTGCCACCAATGTCTTTGGGAAGGGGCAGGACAGGGTAAAGCGGATGGAATCAAGATAGGAAGAAATGATCTTGTTGGGATTGGAACAGCCGAAATAATGGGTGTACTGGGACTTTCCTGTTTGTGGACTTTGGGAAGGAGGTAGATGCGAGAGGTTGATGCAGGATGTGTGGGGTTGTGGGCCTATGATGCCCGGGCTGTGGACAGAAGATATCCAGAGTCGATGCGGTTAGTGCAAGTCCTGGAAACAATATCATGGTGTTTGGTGGTGTGCTGCTGGTCCAGGGGGAGGTGCCAGGATGGGTCTGAGAGTTGACGGTCAGCCTCTGTGAGGAAGAGGTCAGGACACCAAACAATAATGGCACCACCCTTGTGAGCAGCTTAGATCACCAGGCCAGGGTTGGATATTAGAGAGAGGATTGGAGCAAGTTTAGAGTGAGTCAGGATAGAGTTGGTGAGAGGCACCGAGAAATTGAGACGGTCGATGTCGCACTGACAGATCTCAATAAAAGGATCAAGAGCTGATCGGAGGCCAGTGGGTGGGGTCCAGGTAGAGGGAGATCACTGGAGGCGGATGGATTTCAACAACAAATTTTCATAAAATGGACAGTGAGAAACAGCAGTGACAATATTATCTATTCACTGATCATCTTCAGAATAATTACCAAAGAATTGAAAATCAGAAGTCAGTCTCTGTTATTCTTGAATTTAGGACAGAATATAATCAAATCTTCCAGTCACAATGTCAACAGTTGGAAAAATGGAATTAGAAGCATGAGTTAAATGAAATCCAGTAACACAGAGTATACTAAATAGTCGGCACATATTCCAAAGCCAACATTATTCCTGACACATTTCATCCAATTATTTCAATAACTAGCAGAAATAATAGATCTGAGTAGTATGATAGATGTTAAACAATTGGATTTTCTAAAGGCCGCCAGTAAGATCCGACATAACAGACTGATGAGTAATCTCAGAGCCAGTGGAGTTAGGTGACACAGCAGCAGAATGGACACATGCTGGCGACGCACACAGAAAATAGGGAGAGGAGTTAAAGGGATTTAATCTGATTGGTGGAAGGTGGCAAGTGGTGTTCCACAAGGATCAGCACTGGGATCACTCTCCTTCACCATTCCCATCAACAGTATGGGATCGGGAAGCAGAATTATAATGACACAATTTACAGACAGAATCAAATTGAGAGTGATAGTGAATACAGAGGAAGAATACAACTAATTGCACGCACACATTCATCATTAATTATTAATTTGCAAAGCGGGTATTTCAATGGGAAATTAATGTTCCGACAGATCAGTGTCCGCTGCTGCATTTTGTTCAGAACAATAAGTCCCACAATCAGTCCTTGGAAAACAAATGTGTGAATGGACTGGAGGGATTTCTGGGTTCGGGTGAATAGATTCACAAATCGTGTGAAGCAGAAAGACAGTCTATAAACACCCAGAAAAATTGATCAAACATGTGAGTTCATTTCAGGATGAAGAGAAATGAGAAAATATCACAAAACCTATTGGAATGCTGCACTGCTGTTGGTTTTATTAAATATTAGAGTGTGGGTGATATCTGTTCCTGTTGGAGTAGATTAATAGAAAACAGAGATAGAGACACTTCACTTCATACAATAAATATCAAACATCTTCAAAACAAAGACAAACTCTTCCTGTTTTCAACCTATTCCAAAGCTAAAACACACAGAGAGAGCTTCACAGAATGGAGCGACCCTTCACCAATAAAATACATCATTTCAAAATAGAACCAACTAATTTCAGTCCAGTTACTGACCCACACAAAATACAATTCCACACGGACAGATAGTCCCAGCAATAAATAGATAATTGGATCAGATATTCCAGTCTGGTGAGAGACCCACATTCAGTACAATTCTACACTGACAGATACTTCCAGTAATCCTTGTTCACCGCTGTCAGATATTTCACTATGATTAGTGACCCACACTCAGTACAATTCTACACATACAGATACTTCCAGTAATCCTTGTTCACTGTTGTTAGATATTCCACACTGGTTAATGATCCACACTCAGTACAATTGTACACTGATAGATACTTCCAGTAATCCTTGTTCACCGCTGTCAGATATTTCACTCTGGTTAGTGACCCACACTCAGTACAATTCTACACTGACAGATACTTCCAGTAATCCTTGCACACTGTTGTCTGATATTCCACTCTGGTTAGTGATCCACACTCAGTACAATTGTACACTGACAGATACTCCCAGTAATACTTGTTCACCGCTGTCAGATATTCCAATCTGATTAGTGTTCCACACTAAGTGTGATTTAATTCTTACTCCCACGAAACCTTCCTTCAGAGATATTGCCTTCACTGAGATCCAATCTAACATTATACAAGATTCCACTCAATATAACAACTTTATTGATCAGAGATCCCGTGAGTTACAAACGGGTTTACTGTTAGTTGATGAAATGGATTCAAACCATAGACATTATTAACGAGATTTGAATTAAGTGAATTATATCGTTGACCAGGTGTCTGTATAACAGTGAGCACGAGATCAGCGTTAAACATTTTCAGTCACAGTTTAAAATCAGAGAGCCGCTCACACAGATTTACACAACTTCAATGGTGATAGTCACTTACCAGGAACACCAACAATAGCAACGATTGGGTAGAATATCATCTCAGCAGTATTAATTGAATCATGCATTTTCACTGCGAAGTGATGTGTCCCTTCCTGCGATTGGCAATCTCTCTGTCTGAAACTCTGAGGTTATATATTCCATAGTATTTTAATTAATGCCCTGAGGAACCACCTCAGGGATATTGAGGTTGTGACATCGTTTAACTTATTTTTCAAAGATGTGAACAAACAGATTCCGATATTTGGTTCAATGAAAGCAAATATTATTTTTGTGAGTGAGTGACCTCTTTCCAAACACTGGACTGTGTTGATCACATTGTTCAGCTAACATTAACAGAAAGGATGCTGTCCACTCAGACACCATCAGTCCCATCAATACATCTCAGATTGTTTCAGTGATATCCCGCACTCCACTGTGACCATTAAATGATTCAGTTCCAATTGTCAGTGTGTTTCTCTGGGTGCTTCCACTGTACTCTGGGGTGTAGCTGCCTCTGTAACTGTGACCATTCAGTGATTCAGTTCCAGTTGTCAGTGTGTTTCTCTGGGTGGTTCCACTGCACTCTGGGGTGTAGCTGCCTCTGTAACTGTGACCATTAAATGATTCAGTTCCAATTGTCAATGTGTTTCTTTGGGTGCTTCCACTGCACTCTGGGATGTAGCTGCCTCTGTAACTGTGACTATTCCTTTATTTCATTTAAGTCGTTTCTTTTTGAGCGGAAGTAGAACATTTCAATGTCTCCAAAATCTGGGACAATTTCAAGTGCAAAGTAAGTGATCCCATATCTAAGTCTGATTCAGCCCCTCGAAGTAAGAAAACATTTAGAATCATTGGAACCTCAGAAAACTCAGAGGCTGCAGCAGCAACAAACTCGTCACATCAGAGAGCAGCGTTAAAATATATTCAGCTGTGAAAACGAATACCCCGTCTCTAACTGATACCGGCCGTCCATCTGATACACACACTTCAACTGGGAGAGAGGCGGGGTGAGATGTGGAGGGATAGAGGACTGGTCTGAGAGATGTGCTGATAGAAGACAGGTAGAGAGAGAAACAGGGTGGGAGGAGATAGAATGGGAGAGAAAGAGGGTGGGAGAAATAAAGGATAAAACGAGAGGAGGTAGATTGTCTGAGGGAAAGGGAAGCAGATAGTGGAGGCCGAGCGGGTGTGGGTGAGGGAGTCAGATTGGGTGAGAAGGATGGTGTATAAAATACTAACATAAACTTAGACATAAGTGAAGGAGAGAGCGACTGAGGGATTGGGTGAGGAAATGATTGTGAGAGAAAGTATGAGGGGAAGAGAGTGTGAGAGAAAGTATGGGAGAGGGAAAGAGTGTGAGAGAAAGTATGAGAGAGGGAAAGAGTATAAGAGAAAGTGTGACAGAGGGAAAGAGAGTGAGAGAAAGTGTGAGAGAAGGAAAGAGAGTCAGAGCAAGTGTGAGAGAGGGAAGGGTGTGCGAGAAAGTGTGAGAGAGGGAAAAAGAGTGAGAGAAAGTGTGAGAGAGGGAAAGTGTGAGAGAGGGAAAGAGTTTGAGAGACAGTGTGAGAGAGGGAAAGAGAGTGAGAGAAAATGTGAGAGAGGGAAAGCGTGTGAGAGAAAGTGTGAGAGCGGGCAAGAGAGTGAAAGCAAGTGTGAGAGAGAGAAAGAGTGTGAGAGAAAGTGTCAGTGAGGGAGTTGTGTGAGAGGGAGGGAGGCATGGAGGGAGAGATATATAGGGATGGAGAGAGAGAGTGTGAAAGTGTCTAACGGAGATGTGAGAGAGGGAGGGAAGGAGGCATGGAGCAGAATGAGAGAGGGAGGGGAGAGTGTGAGAGAGGGACAGAATGTGAGAGAGGCGTAAGTGTGAGACAAGGGAACTGTGTTAGAGAGAGTGGGAGTGAATATCAATGAAGAAGAACGTATGAGCGAGGCAGTAATTTGAGAGAGGGTCAGAGATCGAGGGAGTGGGAGAGATGGAGGGAGAGTGAGAGATGGAGGTAGTGTCAAAGAGGGAGAGACTGTGAGAGAGGGAGAGAATATGAGAGATGGAGGGAGTGTGAGAGAGGGAGAGAGTGTGAGAAAGGGAGAATGAGTGAGACAGGGAGGGTGTGTTAGACAGGGAGAGAGTGTGAGAGAGGGAGAGTGTTTGAGAGGACGACAGAGTGGGAGCGAGGGAGACAGTGGGAGAGACGGAGATTGAGTGAGGTAGAGAATGTGTCAGAGGGAGAGAGTGTCCGAGAGTGTGAGAGAGGGTGAGAGTGCAAGAGAAAGAGAGCGAAAGTGGAGAGAGTAAGAGAGTGCCAGAGAGGGATGGAGTGTGAGAGGGGGATAGGGAGTAACAGAGGGAGAGAGTGTGAGAGAGGGAGGGAGATTGTGAGAGGGTTAGAGTGTGAGATTGGGAGTGTGTGCGAGAGGGGGACATGAGTGTGCGAGAGTGAGAGAGTGTGGAAGAGGGTTAGAGTGTGCGAGATGGACAGAGTGTAAGAGAGGGATAGAGTGTGAGAGAGGGAGGAGTGTGTGAGAGGGTTAGTGTGTGAGAGAGGGAGGGAGTGTGAGAGAGGGAGGGTGAGAGAGTGAGAGAGTGTGTGAGAAGGAGAGAGTGTGAGAGAGGGAGGGAGTGTGAAAGAGGGAGGGTGAGAGAGTGAGAGAGTGTGTGAAAGGGAGAGAGTGTGACAGAGGGAGACAGTGTGGGAGAAGGAGAGTGTGAGAGAGGGAGGGATTGTTGTGAGGGAGAAAGTGTGAGCGAGGGAGAGAGTGTGACAGAGGGAGACAGTGTGGGAGAAGGAGAGTGTGAGAGAGGGAGGGATTGTTGAGAGGGGGAGAGTGTGAGCGAGGGAGAGAGTGTGGGAGAGGAATAGTGTGAGAGAGTGAAGGTGAGGGCGTGTGAGAGTGCAAGGGAGAGATCGAGTGCGATGGAGTGTTCTTGGAGATGTGGGGAACTGGCTATCATGTGGAAAACACAATCCGGATTAATACATTTGCTGAGTAAACAAACTTGTTCCGAAATTATAAAATCAGATCCTGGATGAAGTAAATGTCCTTCATGCAGTATTGCACCATTTAAGTTGTGAATAACTGACAGAGTGTGATAGGTCAGTTATTGTGCAGTGCTGGAATAGAACTTGTCTTTCCCCAGTGAGAGGCCAGAAAGCAAACACGTGGCACAGCCGCTTTTAAAAATAATTGTAAAGCAACCTGAAAAAAGATAGACCTCCCTCTAATTAATAAATGTGTGTCTGCTTTTATTGGGAGCAACACAGATGTTTTCAATATTAACAGCACAGGCAGCGCCCAGGGTCAGACGGATTGGAACTTACAATGAAGTTGATGCTGTGAAGTAAGCAGTGAGCTAAAGCGGACGCTGAGTTCACACGTGGACACAGTGAATAGAAAGAATTACAGTGAGAATACTCGCGGTGATGGGGAACTTGGAGGGAACCTGCAGGTGTTGGTCCCATCATCTCACAGCCAGACCACATCCAAAGCCTAAAAAGTGCGTGAAGTACCGAAGGAGGACATTCATTCCGTTTGACCTCAGCGGCTCTATAGATGAGCAGATCATTCAATCCGACTGGAGCGCCCTTTCCCTGGAGACATACATTTGATTTTTGTCACTCCCACCATTCCCTCTGAAATCACTCTTGTATCTGGCGGCACCAGTGTCCCAGGCCGTGCAGACCAGATCAGAACCACTCGCTGTTTGAATCGTTACGAAGCAGATTTCCCTGCGGGATGATTGGATTGGCTGGGGCTGGGTTATTGGGAATAAAAGACGACGATGTGAGATTCGGTCGTCACATTTAAGATTATATTAGTTTTGGATAATCAGGATATAAATGAACTGTTTCCATGAACAATATAAATATCTGTTGGAAAGATGTAACTGAAGTATATGATCATGCAGCGACATTCATCAGCGAGTAATGCAGAGCCGGAACTAATAACAAATGGCAACATGGGGAGACTACACCCTCACTCACACCTCCTCCACCATTCAATTTAATCACTGCTCAGCTTCTGCCTCAATGTCATTTCCCGCTTCTTCCTCACATCCTTTCATTACCTCAAAGATCGTTTTCTGTAAGAATAATGGAGGCAGACACCCAAAGCCACATTTCAAACCGAGTTAGACATTTTAGGCCATAACACCATAAGATATGGGAGCTGAACTTGGCCACTCGGCCCATCGAGTCTGCTCCGCCAGTCAATCATGGCTGATATGTTTCTCATCCTCATTCTACTACCTTCTCACCTTCTCCCCATAACCCCTGATCTCCTTATTAACCAAGAACCTATCTATCTCTGTCTTAAACACACTCAGTGATTTGGCCTCCACAGCCTTCTGCAGAAAGAGTTCCCCAGATTCACCACCCTCTGGCTGAATAAATTCCTCCAACACTCTGTTTGAAAGTTAGTCTGAGATTGTGTCCTCTGGTTCTAGTTTTTCCTACAAGTGGAAACATCCTCTCCACATCCACTCTATCCAGGCCTCGCAGTATCCTGGAAGTTTCAATAAGATCCCCATCCACCTTCTAAACTCCACAAGTATAGACCAAGCGTCCTCAACCGTTCCTCATACAGCAATTTCTTCATTCCAGGGATCGTTCTAGTGAACCTCCTCTGGACCCTTTCCAAGGGAAGCACATCCTTCTTCAGACACGGGACCCAAAACTGCTCACAATACTCCAAATGGCATCCGACCAGAGACTTATGCAGCTTTAGAAGTACATCCCTGCTCTTGTACTCTCGCCCTCTCGACATGATTGCTAACATTGCAATTGCCTTCCTAACTGCCGACTGAACCTGCACGTTAACCGTAAGAGAATCGTGAACAAGACCTCCCAAGTCCCTTTGTGCTTCTGATTTCCGAAGCATTTCCCCATTTCGAGAATAGTCTATGTCTCCATTGCTCCCTCCAAAGTGCATAACCTCAACCTTTCCACATTGTATTCCATCTGCCTCTGAGTCCTTCTGCAGACCCCCCCCCCCATCCCCGCTTCCTCAATACGACCTTTCCCTCTACAGATCTTTGTATCACCTGCAAACTCAGCAACAGTGCCTTCGGTTCCTTCTTCCAGATCATTAATGTATATTGTGGGAATTTGTGGTCCCAGCACAGACTCCTGATGCACACGACTAGTCACCGACTGCCATCCTGATAAAGGCCTCTTTTTGCCACTCTCTGCCTCTGCCAGTCAGCCAATTATTTTTCCATCCCAGGATCTTACCCTGAACACCATGGGCTCTTAACCAATTTAACAGTCTGTAATGCGGCACCGTGTCAAAGGCTCTCTGGAAATTTAAATACATCGCATCCACTGGTTCTCGTTTATCTAACTTCCTTGTTACTTCCTCAAAGAACTCTAACAGATTTGTCAGGCATGACCTCCCCTTGCCGAAGCCGTGCTGACTCAGTCCTATTTTATCCTGCACTTCCAAGTACTCCGCGATCTCATCTTCAATAATGGATCTAAAATCTTACCAATGACCGAAGGCAGGCTAACAGGCCGATAATTTCCCGTCTTCTGCCTCCCTCCCTTTTTAAACAGCGGTGCTACATTAGCCACTTTCCAGTCTTCTGGGGCCCTTTCTGCCTCCAGTGATTCCTGAAAGATTCCCGCCACTGCCTCCACATTCTCCTCAGCTATCTCTTTTAGAACCCTGGGATGTAGTCCATCCGTCCAGGTCATTCATCCACCTTCAGACCTTTCAGTTTCCGCAGAACCTTCTCCTTAGTGATAGCCACGGCACTCCCTATGCCCCCGGCTCTCCTGGAGCTCTGGCATCCCACTGGTCTCTTCCACCGTGAACACTGATGCAAAGTAACTATCCAGTTCGCCTGCCTTTTCTTTGTTAATTATTATTACTTCTCCAGTCACATTTTACAGTAGTCCAATGTCTTTTTTTGTCTCTCTCTTACCTTTTATATATTGAAAGAAACATCTTCCTATCATCTTTTACATTACTAGCTGGCTTGCCCTCAAATTTCATCTCCTCCTCCTTTATTGCTTGTTCAGTTGTCCTCTGCTCGCTATTAAAGGCTTCCCACTCTTCTGGCATCGCACTCTTCCTCGCCGCATTGTCCGCTTTTTATTTTGCTTTACTGCTGTCCTTGAGTTCCTTCGTCAGCCATAGATTCCTTGTCCTCCCCTTAGCATGTTTCCTCCTCCTTGAGATGAAATTCTGTTGTTCCTCCCGAATAATCCCCCTAAACTCCTGCCATTGCTGTTCCACTGTCTTCCCTGCTAGGCTGCTTTTCCAATCAACTCTGGCCAGCTCCTCCCTCATGTCTTTGTAGTTACCCCTATTTAATTGTAATACTGTTATATCTGATTGCAGCTTCTCCCTCTCAAACTGCAGGGTAAATTCTAGCATATTGTGGTCACTGCTCCCTAAGGGTTCCTTCACCTTAAGTTCCATAATCAAGTCTGTCTCATTACACATCACCAATTCCAGAATTGCCTGTTCCCCAGTCGGCTCTGTCACCAGCTGCTCAAAAAAAACATTTCTTAGACTTTCCACAAATTCCTTTTCTTGGGATCCCCTACCAACCTGATGTTCCCAGTCGGCCTACATATTGAAGTCCCCCATGATTATTGTAATATTGTCTTTTTACATGCCTTTTCTATCTCCAGATTTATATTCTGCTCCTCATCCTGACTGCTGCTCCGGGTCCTGCAAATAACTCCCATCCGGGTCTTTTTATCTATTCGATTCCTCAACTCTGCCCACAGAGATTCTATGCCTTCTGATCCTGTATCGCTCCTTGCTATCGATTTAACTTCCTTCCTTACTACCCCGCCCCCCGCCCCCTTTGCCCATCTGTCTGTCCTTTCGATCGAACACTTGCATATTTTGATCCCAGCCCTGATCACCTTGCAGCCACGTTTCTGTGATTCCAACAACATCGTACCAGCCAATATCAATATGCCCAACATGCAAATTTACCTTGTTCCGTATACTGCGCACATTTAGGTGCACCACCCTCAATCCTGCATTGAGCACCTCCCTTCTCATACTCGTCACCTTTTTTGCTCTGCCTGAGGGTGATGTTGTTCAGGTATTTGTGTTCTCCATTTCCCCTTCAGTTACTACACCTTCTGAGCTACCGCTCTGGTTCCCACCCCCTTTCATATTAGTTTCAATTCTCCCGGGTGACACTAACAAACCTCCCATCCTGGATAATGATGCCCCTCCAGTTGAGAAGCTACCAGCCCTTCTTGTCCAGGTCCCACCTGTCCTGGAAGATAGCCCAATGGCCCAGAAATCTGAAATCCTCCCTCCTACACCACCAGTTTAGCCACGTGTTTAGCTGGACTATCCTCTTATTTCTAGCCTCACTATCACGTTGCACAGTGAGTAATCCTGAGAATGCAACCCTAGAGGTCCTGCTTTTTAGCTTACTGCCTAACTTCCTGAACTCCTTCTACAGGATCTCAACACACTTCCTGTCTATGCCGTTAGTACCTATATGTATTCCGTCCTCTGATTATTTACCCTCCCCCTTGAGGACGTCCTGTGTTCCTTCAGAGGCATAATTGATCCTGGCACCAGGGAGGCAACATACCATCCTGGAGTCTCATTCACTTCCACAGAAGCTCCTATCTGTGCCCCTATTGAGTCCTCTATAACTATCGATCTCCTGCACTGTGTCCTCCCCTGCCGAGCAACAGAGCCAGTTATGGTGCCACTGTACTGGCCGCTGTCGTTTTCCCCAGATGGGCGACGCCCCTCAACAGTATCCAAATCGGTATGCCTGTTAGAGAGGGGGACAGCCACAGGGGATTCCTGCACTGATTGCCTGCCCTTTCTAGCGATCACCTATCTGTCTGCCTGCACCTTGGGTGTGACCACGTCTCTATAACTCCTGTCTATGACGCTTCCCGCCACCTGCACGCTTCTAAGTCCAACAGGACTACGCAGTCTGTGAGGAGCTGCCATTGGTTACACTTGCTGCAGTCGTAGTCGGCCAGGACGCTGGAAGCGTCATGGATCTGCCACTTCTCACAATTAGAGCACTGCACCGCGCTGAGTGACATTTATGCACTAGTTAATTAATTCACAACAAATACTTAAATTGTTTATAAGTTCAGTTACAATTAACTATATGGACCTTGCGCGATATTTGCACTGTTAAATTAAATGCTAACTACTAATCTCTGCCCTTAGGTTAAGTTAATCCTCTGCCGAGTAAATCCGTTCATTTTAATTCGTTTTTTAATGTTATCTTTTAAAAAAATTAACAGATTCCCTTCCAGCTTACTGCTTTACTGTGATGTCATTCAGTTTTTCCCCGAAAATTTGAAAAGGTATTTGTATCACCTAGCTTCCCAGGGTGCTGTCTGGATATCTCCCTACAAATTAACATTTACAAAGCCAAAAGAAAGAAAACAAAACGAAAGGGAAAAGCACCTCCTCCACTTTGCACACTGTTCCAAATTACCGAGTTTCAAACCTCACTCGAGCTCTCTCAGTTACAGTCTGCTTGAGATCAACATCATTCCTTTTCGCCATCAACACTTTCCCGCACAACTCTTTTTCGGCCGGAAAACGCTAATCCCAAGGCATCTGCGCCTGACCGGAACAGATTCTCAGGTCTGGATAGTGTTCAGTCTGGTCCTCAACAACTATTCCCGCATATTCCGCTCCCTCCACCCGCATTGGCACCGCCCAACTAACCACCAATTAGTCACTCCGGGAATATATATCCTGCACACGCAAGAAGGAGAAGAACTCTCTCTTACCCTCGACATCAGAACCCCAAGTGGTACAATTTCCCCACCAAAGCCTTCCTCAGTATAACCTGACCTTTCAGCCGGAGATGCGTCGCCAGCAGGAAAATCACCTCCGCCCTTAAACGTTTCAATTGCGAGAACATCCAGAACTGCTTAACTGGCTCAGTCACCCACGGGCATTCCACGTCAGCACTCTCACCGGTGACCCCCTCCCCCCCCCCCCCCCCACGCACATCTACCCCCCTCTAGAGTCCGCCCTCAACACTCTTATTTTCCTTCCACTATCCCTTTCCTCAAAAGGACGCATCTGTGATGGATCCCCACACCGCCCATGCCCAAACGCATCCTACATATCGGCCGTGCCGCCTCCTCACCCACCCTCTCCCCACTTCCACCCCCCTCCCGGCACACAGCCTAACCACCGCAGACACCCCATCATTCACACTTCGTTAACCTTCACTACTATTCCTTGCAAGCGTGGGGCGCCCACCTGAAGGCCCTGACCCAAATTCCCACCTTCAGCGCCCCCTATACACAATTCCCCCCCCTTTTTGTTCCACCCCTGTTGCGTATTTCTATCCCTCCTTCTCGCTACCACCCCCAATACCCGGCACCAACACAATGTTGCTGTCTGATAAAGAACAAGAACAAGTAACAAAGAAAGGTACACCACAGGAACAGGCCCTTCGGCCCTCCAAGCCCGTGCCGACCATGCTGCCCGACTACACTACAATCTTCTACACTTCCGGGGTCCGTATCCCTCTATTCCCATCTTATTGATGCATTTGTCAAGATGCCCCTTAAATGTCACTATCGTCCCTGCTTCCACCACCTCCTCCGGCAGCGAGTTCCAGGCACCCACTGCCCTCTGTGTAAAAGACTTGCCTCGTACACCTTTATAATTTTCAATGCACTGCGACCATGTTTCTATTTAATGGATGATTGACATTGAGACATGGGGTGTGGATGGTGAACGGTGGAAATATAAGAGATCCACAAACTGCTCGTCACTGAACAGAATTTTTGGAGAGCACCAATTGTCTGCGCGGGAAAAACTGTGGGCAAAATGCGCACAGTGCGATCACACAGACACGCCGGATTTGTTTAACCAGGATATAACCGACAACACCACGAGCGACAAGGGCCCCGACAGCACAAGCCATGTGACTCACTTCACAAAAAGGACGATTTGCTTATTGGTCCTGGCAGACCTGTCAATGATGATCTGCGGTGGATCAGGTGATGATTGGGCAGCTCAGCGATGCGAATTCAGTGGATAACCTCAGGTTAATGAAACAACAGGTCTTGAATCGATTTTTTTTTCTTATTTTTCAACAGTTGCTTAAACTGTTTGGACATCAATGATTAATCGCGGTGAAGTGAGACAAGTATAAGGCTGAAAGTTTCGACTGGTATTGAGCCGCCCACTCTTGATCCCTTAGCTCCCATTCTGCCAGTCCACACACGCAGTGCTTACACTTCCACCTGCCGGAAATGAAGAAACCGGTTCGCTGGAGATGTGGTCAAGGCTCAGTCTTTGTTTCAACGGTACAGGATGCGGTTACAATATACCACATCTCAAGCGGATTTGCAGAGATAGATCTGTTTAGCATCAGATCTGTTGAGTTCTGATAACGACTTGAAGTCTGAACTGCATTATCAGTAATGCCTAACTTACCTTTGCTGTATATATATATATATATATATATAAATTGTGCGTACAAATTATGCCGCATTCAATCAATAGATATCGATATGTCCATGTGCGGGGGAGAATTACAGGCAAGGTGTCCATCCGGAGCGGCCAATATTCAATGTGATTGCGGCATGTCACATACAATGGTTTTGTCGCAGTTTATCTGTCGGGATCAGTGAGCGCCATTACACAAGCACACCTATGTTATCCACATAGGACCTGTTCAGATGTCTCTGAGGGAATATCTCAATATTTAAATGTCCGAGTAAATAAATAAACAGTGCATAATAATGAACTGAAGTGCTGGGCAAATCATATTTCAAACTACTCACTCTAAAAAAAGCGCTGTAATATTTTAACAATAAAATATATTTCTATGCTTATTGAACAATTGAATGGTAAGTTAATTGACACTTTTGTGAACATAACCTTAGAACGTTCCGGAAACATAACGCCCGCCTCTCCCAGCCCCGATTACACCATAGCTTGTGTAGCCACTCCCAACATTGAAGAGTGAATCTTGCTTACTAATTCCAGTGATCTGACATTTGGGATACTCATTTTAAAACATATAGTGAATTCATAGAACATCTGAGTGAAGTTTGCAAAATGGAACCAGTGATCGTGCCATTATCTTCACGTGTTCCAGACATGGGTTATGGTGCACTCGGAGGTGCTCCAATACAATCCAAAGAACATTACAGTCATTTCAAAATGGTCATGACAAATGGCGCAAGAGGCACCTACATTGAGACTGCAATGCTTCAAGAATGCGGCTCGGCCACCTGACTCTCAATGGTCAACTAGAGATGGGCAATAAATACTGGCCCTATCCTGTGAAGATGTCTGAAACGACCTCTTCCTCGATAGCCTTGCAACTTATCGTCCCGGAAGATCACCACTGAATTTCCTTTGGAAATCATTCACAGTGAACCGCTTCCACCGCGTCCGCAGACATCCCCTTTCAGATTATTTATACTCACTGTATTAAAGCAAATGGTGCTTCCTCACATCCACCCCAACACTTGCCCATACCTTCATTCCTCCCGCGCTCCTTTCCTGAATACATGAGAATAATTATTTGCTCTCAACATTTATCAGCATTTACTCACAACTTGTCATCCTCAATCTCCTGCACTCCACGGAGGACCAGCCTCTGTCCTGCGAGAATCCATGTCACTGTCAATCCCTGTCCCTTTGAACTATTCTGGCAGATCTCACTTCACTCCCGCTTGACGAAATGTCGCGCAATTCTCGTTTTGTCGAGCAGAAAACGGCTGGGAAAGTTAGATTTTCGAGGGGGTGGGAGAGTTCTGGGGAAGTGCTGAGACTGATGACCTGGCTGGCTCGCTCCTTCTTCGTTACAGCAGGCGTGCGATGGGTCGAATTGTCTCCTTATCTGCCTGGCATCCTTTTCTGTAGCCATGTGCGCGGGGGCAAAATCACTATCTTGTTCATTGGAGTTCTTACATTTCATGTGGTGTGTTACACAACTATACAGAATCACAACTTGTATCTACAAGAAAATACAGCGACTGTATCTTAGTTATTTTACATGGCATATATCCTCCCAATACGTGGAGCTTATCATACAGTCTGTCTCGCCTACGGTGAACAGGGATTGGAGCAAGATACAGACAAAGGTATTTTACGAGTAAAATGCTGCTGAGGGCTTGCTGTGTCAGACCTGCTCCGTGGTTAGCCCACTCGGCCGCCTGCAACCAGTCGCTGGCTGTGCTTCCCTCAGAGCGAGCTTTAGTTATGAGTGGGTTGCTTTTCGGGATATTGCAGCGATCGGCAATTTCTGTTGTGAGGCCTGCTTCGCCCTGATTGCCTTCTGGCCACTAGCAAAGTTGGAAGGGGAGGTGGACTTGTCCACTGGAAGAGTCTTTTGTTGCCCTGTGTCCCTCTGATGCTTGGGCCCCAACCCTAATCCTGCCCGCCTTCCTTCCCCCTCCATTCCCTTCCTGCTTTCACCCTGCCCATTTCTCTTCCTTCTTTCCTGGCCTGATCTGCCTCTCCTCTCTCTCTCTACTGTACCGGACGGTGGTTACGAACAAGCTGGTGAACAGCCTTAACGTTTTGTGGAAGCCTTCCTCCAAACCTCTGGTAGCATATTTCGTTTTTCTCAACATGATAAATTCCAACAGGTCGGGCAATCAGTCTGCAACGTTGGGTGGTGCTGCCGATCGGCAGCCGAGCAGGAATCTGCAGCGGGCCTTGAGGGGGCAAAGACTCGGGTGTCAGTCCTTCCCGCATGCAAAGCCTTGGCTCCTCTGATACCACGAAGATCGCCACCAGCGGGCAAGGCTCCATCTCACCCCCACAACACAGGGCATAGCCTCAAAAATGGACATCCAGAACCCGACAAGCCCAGTGCAAGACTTGTGTTTGTCAATGGCCGACTTTCCCTGGCACCGTTTACATTAGTCCTGGAGGAAGCCTCTCATTCTGGTAGTGGCTCCGTGCGCCCTGTGCACCACATTTAGTTGTGCTGAGCTGAGCTCTGCGCACTTGCAGGTGTAATTTGCCCTGTGCAGCACTTCGATCCAGAATCCTCCCACTATCTCCTGCCTCGTTCTTCTTCCAATTTCTACCTTGTCCCGTCCACAGGTGAATGTATCTCCGTCACCAATCGTCTATATCGGTCTGCCCAGTTCCCGCCTCCAACTCCCCCGCAGCCAGTAGTCTGCCTTGTACTCTGTTCTGGCATCTACAGCAATGATGTCGTTTTCATGCGGAGGTAGTAATTATCACGTTACTATTCGGGTGTATACATGATATACTTCCAGACGTACACACAGCGAAATCAATAGAAATAAAACACACTGAAAACTACAAACAAAGGGAGAGGAAATTAAATCAGAGGACGTATATATACAAAAATAAAGAAGAAAAAGTTAATTCCGCAGGGAGAGGGGGGGGGGGGGGCGTTCTCCCTCCCCGCCTCCTTCTCTTTCTTTTTTATATATAAAACAAACAAAACAAAATCGGGCCGAAGGGGTACCTGGACCGTGTCCCTGATGTCACTTGCATCGCTTGGTCGGTTTTCGTTTTATTCGTTTTTGCCCATTTGTCTCAGCTTCGGCTGTCTGGCGTTCCCTCTACCTGTTCTTCCTTTCTCTCTTTCGCCTTGCTCTGCTGGCTGTCGTCGTTGTCGTGTCCTGCGCTCCGCCCCCATACTGCGTTCCCCCCTCTTTCCTCCCATCTGGCTGCCCTCTGTTGTTCACGTTCTCTCGTCCTCCCTCTATCCCTGCCCCCACCCTTACCCCACCCTTGCCCCCTTCCCTGTCCCCCTTCGCTCCTCTCTACTACCATTCCGCCCCCTTCTTCTCTGCTAATCCCCTTGCTTTTCTGTAGGGTTTGGCTACTCCCTCTCGCTCCGCGCCCCCTTCCTCCCCCCTCCCCCCCCGTCCTCACACCCTTCCCTCTCTTCTATCACATTTTGGCTATAATCACTTGGCGGCGACTTGATTATTTATCTGTTTGTTCAATGGCCACAAACAGGTGCCCGAACAGTTGGATGAGTGGCTCCCATTTACTGAAGAAGCTATCTTCCGATCCCCGGGTGACGAATTTGATTTTCTCCATTTGGAGAACTTCTGATAGGTCGGACAGCCAGTGTGCAGCTTTGGGAGGTGCTGCTCACCACCAGCCGAATAGGATTCTAGGACAGGCGGTCAGGGAGGGAAAGACAAGGGCGTCCGCCGTTCTTCCCATGAAGGCAGGTTGTCACCTGAAGGTATGGGTTCACCGACAAGGACAATTAGGAGAAACGTTAAGAGGAAATATAACTTAGGAGAGGTTACTGATCGAGGTGTTAAGATTCAAAACAGAGGTAAAAAAGCCAACATAATTATACTTTACCTGAATGCTCGTAGTATTCGGAATAAGGTAAATGAGTTGATGGCGCAAATCAGCGTGAATGACTATGATTTAGTGGCCATTACTGAAACATGGTTAAAGGATGGTCACGACTGGGAGTTAAATATCTGAGGGTATCAAACTATTTTGAAGGACAGAGTGGATGTTAAGGGAAGTGGTGCAGCTCTGTTATTTGAGGATGACATCCGGGCAACTGTAAGGGATGACATCGGTGCTATGGAGGATAAGGTTGAATCCATTTCGGTGGAAATCAGGAATATTAAGGCGAAAAAGTCACTGAAAGGAGTAATCTATAGGTCACCAAATAGTAACATTCTTTTGGGGCAGGCAATAAATAAAGAAGTAACTGATGTATGTAGAAATGGTGCAGCAGTTATCATGGGGATTTTAATCTACATGTCGATTGGTTTAACCAGGTCGGTCAAGGCAGCCTTGATGAGGAGTTTATAGAATGTATCCGCGATAGTTTCCTAGAACAGTATGCAATGGAACCGACGAGGGAACAGACGGTTCTCGATCTGGTCCTGTGTAATGAGACAGGGTTGAGTCAGGATCTCATAGTTAGGGATCCTCTCGGAAGGAGCGATCACAATATGGTGAAATCTAAAATGCAGATGGAGGGTGAGGAGGTAAAATCAAACACTAGTGTTTTGTGCTTTAAAAAAGGAGATTAAAATGGGATGAGAGAAGAGCTAGCTGAGGTAAACTGGGAGCAAAGACTTTATGGTGAAACAGTTGAGGAACAGTGGAGAACATTCCAAGCGATTTTTCAAACTGCTCAGCAAAGGTTTATACAATCAAAAAGGAAGGGTGGTAGAACGAGGGAAAATGGACCGTGGATATCGAAGAAACTAAGGGAAAGTATCTGTGGTAGTTTATATTAGGGGTATCGCGGTACCTCGGTGGTATGTACCTTATACTGTAGTATGAGTGGTAGAACCTGCCTGCTGGTTCCGCCCAGCAGGCGGAGAATCTGAGTCTGTGTTTCACCCACAGCAGTCATTCTGTCCCGGAGCTGCTGGGGTAACTACTTGTTCATTAAAGCCTTCAATTGGACTACAATCTCGCTTCAGTAGTGATTGATCGTGCATCAGTTTAATAAAACAATTGAAGAATGGCTGCTCTCCGCATCAATCCAGAGTGTCTACAAATCAACCCCCACGCGGCAAATGCAGCAGCAACTTTTAAACATTGGCTGGCATGTTTCAATGGGTACATCAGGATGGCCCCGACTACCCCCACGGAGGAAAAGAAAATGCAAGTCCTCCACTCAAGGGTGAGCCCAGAAATCTATACGCTTATCGAAGACGCGGACTGTTTCGAGGACGCAATGACATTGTTAAAAGAGCACTACGTCCTGATTCAGGTATACGCTCGGCATCTTTTAGCAACCAGACTGGACGATTGTTACCCCGCATTGTTAGTGTTAGGTAGAAACTGTAACTGTCCACAAGTCTCAGCCAATGACCACACCAAACTCTTTATACGGGATGCATTTGTTGCGGCATGCTGTCCTCGAAAATCCGCCAGCGACTGATGGAAAACGACACGCTCGGGCTGAAAGAGGCACGGAAACTTGCGCACCACCTGGATGTAGCCTCCCGCAACTCCCAGGCCGACGTTCCCGACCGCGTGGCACCCACATGGACCCCACCCGCGGCCGATTCCAAAGCATCCCTAAATTCCCCACAAGCTTGTTCAGTGCTGCAGCCGGGAAAGCCCGGGGGGGGGGGGCGGACGGGAGGCTATTTTTGATGGCAAAACAAACACCTGCGGCCACGCTGCCCGGCCCGATCCGCAATCTGCAAGGGCTGCGGGAAGAAGGGGCACCTCGAGGCAGTATGCCAGGCCCGGTCGGCCGCCGCTGTCTTCACAGGCGAACCGGGCCCGCTGCCATTCTTCTCTTCACAGGCCATGAGCGATTCATGGAGGCAGCCATCTTGGATGCCGTCGCAGGACCCCGAATCGGGTGGCCCGCCGAGATCTCTCAGCTTCTGCCACAACTTGCCTCAGTGATACTGGACCAGTCTCGGCCCCGAACGCTTTCATCCCCTACGACGTCGTTACTCATCAACGGCACACAACATCCTGCTTGATCGACTCTGCGAGCAAGGAGAGCTTCATCCATTCCAATACGTTAAGGCACCGCTCCCTCGCTGTACACCCGATTGCACAAAAGTTCTCCCTGCCCTCTGGGACCCATTCGGTGGTGAAGGACCGGGGGTACTGCATAGCCAACCTCACGGTCAAGGGCGTGGAGTTCAGTAACGTCCGACTCTATGTCCTCCCCCAGCTCTGCGCTGCCACACTCCTGGGACTGGACTTCCAGTGTAATCTGCAAAGTTTATCATACAAATTCGGCGGCCCAATACCCTCCTCACTGTCTGCGGCCTCGCGATCCTCAAGGTCAACCCGCCCTCCCTGTTCGCAAACCTTAACCCCGATTGCAAACCTCTTGCCACCAGGAATGGACGGTACAGTGCCTATGACCGGTCCTTCATTAGGTTGGAAGTCCAACGATTACTAAAGGAAGGCATTATCGAGGCCAGCAATAACCCCTGGAGACCTCAAGTTGTGTTTGTAAAGACCGGGGAGAAATATAGGATGATCATAGACTACAATCAGACCATCAACAGGTGTAAGCAGCTCGACGCCTACCCGCTCCCCGCATATCTGAAATGGTCAACCAGACAGCGCAATACAAGTTTTTCTCCACAGTAGATCTTAAATCAGCCTACCACCAGTTCCTCCTTCGACGGACGACCGCAAGTACACTGCATTCGAAGCAGATGGGCGGCTGTACAAATTTTTAAGGGTTCCCTTTGGTGTCACAAATGGGGTCTCGGTCTTCCAATGGGAGATGGATCGAATGGTTGACTGGTACGGTCTGCGGGCCACGTTCCAGTACCTCGACAATGTCATCATCTGTGGCCACGACAAGCAGGCCCACGACACCTACCTCCGCAAATTCCCCCGTACCGCAAAAATCCTTTACTTAACCTATAACAAATGCATGTTTAGCACCGATCGCCTAGCCATCCTCGACTACGTAGTGCATGATAGAGTCAAAGGCCCAGATCCTGAATGCATGTGCCCCCTCATTGAGTTTCCCCTCCTCCACCTCCCCAAGGCCCTGAAACGTTGCCTGGGCTTCATTTCTTCTTACACGCAGTGGGCCCCCAATTATGCCGACAAGGGCCACCCACTAATCCAGTCCACGGTTTTTCCCCTATCTGCAGAGGCCCGCTAGGCTTTCAGTCGCATCAAAGCAGACATTGTCAGGGCGAAAATGCACGCAATCGATGAGACCCTCCCCTTCCAGGTCGAGAGCGGCACATCAGACGTAGCTCTGGCTGCCACCGTCAATCAGGCGGTCAGACGCGTGGCCTTCTTTTCACGCACCGTCCACGCCTATGAAATCTGCCATTCCTCCGTCGAGAAGGAGGTGCAAACCATCGTCGAAGCTGTGCGGCATTGGAGGCATTACCTGGCCGGCAGGAGATTCACTCTCCTCACTGACCAACGGTCGGTACCCTTCAGGTTTGACAATGCACAGCGGGGCAAAATTAAGAATGATAAGATCTTATGGCGGAGGATCGAGCTCTCCACCTATAATTACGAGATCTTGTATCGTCCTGGGAAGCTCAACGAGCCTCCGGATGCCCTGTCCCTCGGCACTTGTGCCAGTGTACAAGTAGACAGACTCCGGAGCCTCCACGGCAACCTCTGCCAACCGGGGGTCACCCGGTTCTTCCACTTGGTTAAAGCCCGCAATCTGCCCTACTCCATCGAGGAGGTCAGAGCCGTAACCACAAACTGCCAAATCTGCGCGGAGTGCAAGCCGCGCTTCTACAAGTCAGAGAAAGCGCACCTGACAAAGGCTTCCCGCCCCTTTGAACACCTCAGCGTGGATTTCAAAGGGCCCTTCCCCTCCACCGATCGCAACACGTATTTCTTAAACATGATTAATGAGTACTCCCGGTTCCCTTTCGCCATCTCCTGCCCCGACATGACGGCTGCCACCGTCATTAAAGCCCTCCACAGCATCTTTACCCTGTTCGGTTTCCCCGCCTACATCCATAGCGATAGGGGATCATCCCTCATGGGTGACGAGCTGCGTCAATTCCTGCTCAGCCAGGGTATTGCCTCGAGCAGGACGACCAGTTACAACCCCCGGGGAAACGGGCAGGTGTAGAGGAAAACGGGACGGTCTGGAAGGCCGTCCTGCTGGCCCTACGGTCCAAGAATCTCCCAGTGTCCCGATGGCAGGAGGTCCTCCCCGATGCACTTCACTCCATCCGATCACTACTGTGCACTACTACCAACGAAACACCTCACGAACGTCTCCTTGCCTTCCCTAGGAAGTCATCCTCGGGGACCTAGCTCCCAAAATGGCTGGCAGCCCCCGGACCCGTCCTACTCCGCAAACACGTGCGGGCCCACGAGTCGGACCCACTGGTCGAGAGGGTACATCTCCTCCAAACTAACCCCCAGTACGCCTATGTTGCGCACCCCGACGACCGACGAAGCACGGTCTCCCTCCGGGATCTGGCCCCCTCTTGGTCCCTCCCTCACCCCCCTCTCTCACCACCAATCCCAACCATTTTTTCACCGGCGCACATCACCGCAACCCCTTCCCAGGAGGATCCGTCCTCCCACTGGCCCCATCCGCATGCGACGAAACTGAAGACGGCAGAGGGCAGTAGAGCGGAGCTGCTGATTGGCTGACACAGGATAAAAGAGCGCGAGGAGAGCTGGGGGACACAGGATAAAAGAGCGCGAGGAGAGCGGCGGGAACACAGTGAAAGGGAGGGCGGAGAGTGGCGGCGACACAACTGCCGGAGAAGCGGCATTCAGATTTTCGGCGGGAGCAGTGGCCATGGGTCTGTCGGGAAGGTCACTTTTCCTCTTTAAAAACTTACCCTGAAGAGTGGCATCACAGCAATGCAGTGACCTGATTGGCTGGTATGGAAAGTGCTCCAATTAGCAGCAGCTGGGAGAAATTTAACTCTTCCTATATTGGTAAGTATTGTGATTGGTAAGTAAAATCGTTATTCCTTTCACTTATTCATTATTTGATGTTATATTTGTAATCAGTTAAGGTAAAGTGTAAAAATGGCAGGAGATGCCAGACCCGTGTTATGCTCCTCGTGCTCAATGTGGGAGTTCAGGGACGCGGCCGATGCCCCTGCCTCCTTCATGTGCGGGATGTGTGTCCAGCTGCAGCTCCTGTTAGACAGCATGACGGCTCCGAAGCTGCGGAAGGAATCACTTTGGAGCATCCGCGATGCTGAGGAGGTCGTGGATAGCAAGTTCAGTAAGTTGGTCACACCGCAGATTAGGATTGGTGAGGGAGACAGGGAATGGGTGACCAAAAGGCAGAGAAAGAGCAGGAAGGCAGTGCAGGTGTCCCCTGCGGTCATCTCCCTCCACAACAGTTATACCGTTTGGGATACTGTTGGGGGTGATGACTCACCAGTGGAGGCAGTAGTAGGCAGGCTCATGGCACCGTGGCTGGCTTTGCTGCACAGAAGGGCGGGAAAAAGACTGGCAGGGCTATAGTCATAGGGGATTTAATCGTAAGCGGAGTAGACAGGCGTCTCCGTGGTCGTAAACGAGACTCACGAATGGTATCTTGCCTCCCGGGTGCACGGGTCAGGGATGTCTCAGATCGGCTGCAGGCCATACTGAAGGGGGAGAGTGAACAGCCAGTTGTCGTGGTGCATATAGGCACAAACGATATAGGTTATAAACGGGATGAGGTCCTACAGTCAGAAGTTAGGGAGTTAGGAGATAAGATAAAATGGAAGACCTCAAATTTAGTAATCTCAGGATTGCTACCAGTGCCACGTGACAGTCAGAGTAGAAATTCAAGAATAGTCAGAATGAATACGTGTCTTGAGAGACGGAGCAGGAGGGGGGAGTTCAGATTTTTGGACATTGAAACCTGTTCTGGGGGCCGTGGTGCCATTACAAATCGGATGGTCTACACCTGAGCGGGACTGGAACCAATGTCCTAGGGGGTACTTTTGCTAACACCGTTGGGGCGATTTTAAACTAATGTGGCAGGGAGATGGGAAACAGATTAGGAAGTTAGAGGTCAGTAAAGAAACAGCAACTAAAGCCAGTAAGATACTAGCTGGTACAATGTGACTAAGGGGAAGAGTAGACAGGGAAGAGATGATGAACGCAAAGGGACAGGTGGTCTGAGGTGTATTTGTTTCAATGCGAGAAGTGTAGCAGGTAAGGCAGATGAATTTAGGGCTTGGATTAGTACCTGGGAATATGATGTCATTGGTATTACTGAGACTTGGTTGAGGGAAGGGCAAGACTGGCAACTAAATATCCCAGTGTATAGATGCTTCAGGAGGGATAGAGAGGGAGGTAAAAGGGGTGGAGGAGTTGGATTACTGGTCAGAGGTGATATCACAGCTGTGATTAAGGAGGGCACTATGGAGGATTCGAGCACTGAGGCAATATGGGTAGAGCTAAGAAATAGGAAGGGCGCAGTAACATTGTTGGGATTTTACTACAGGCTTCCCAAAAGCGAGCGTGAAGTAGAGGAACAAATATGTAGACAGATTATAGAAAAATGTAGGAGCAATACGGTGGTCGTGATGGGAGGTTTGAAATTCCCCAACATTGAATAGGACTCATGTCGTGTTGGAGGCAGAAATGGAGCAGAATTTGTAAGGAGCATTCAGGAGAGTTTTTTTTTTAGAGCTGTAAGTAAATAGTCCAACTCAGTAGGGGTGCATACTCGACCTGGTATTGGGGAATGATCCCGGTCAGGTGGTTTAAATTTCAGTCGGTGATTACTTTGGGAATAACGATCACAGTTCCGTACGTTTTAGAATACTCATGGACAAAGACGCGAGTGCTCCTAAAGGAAGAGTACTAAATTGGGTGGAATTGTGAGACTAGCTAAGACGAAAAAAGAAGCATACATAAGATCTAGGCGACTTTAAACTGATGAAGCTTTGGAGGAATTTCGGGAAAGTAGGACAAATCTCAAAGGCACAACAAAGAGGGCTAAAAGGGGTCATGAAATGTCTGAGGCTAATAGGGTTCAGGAAAACCTCAAAGCCTTTTATTCGTATATAAGGAGCAAGAGGGTAACTAGAGAAAGGATTGGCCCACACAAAGACAAAAGAGGGAATTTATGCGTGGAGTCAGAGGAAATGGGTGAGATTCCGAATGAGTACTTTGCATCGGTATTCACCAAGGAGAGGGACGTGACGGATGTTGAGGCTAGGGATGGATGTTTAAATACTCTAGGTCAGGTCGGCATAAGGGAGGGGGAAGTTTTGAGTATTCTAAAAGGCATTAAGGTGGACACGTCCACAGGTCCGGATGGGTTCTATCCCATGTTACTGTGGGAAGTGAGGGACGAAATAGCCGTGGTCTTAACAGATATCTTTGCAGCATCCTTGAGCACGGGTGAGGTACCGGAGGACTGGAGAATTGCTAATGTTGTCCCTTTGTTTAAGAAGGGTAGCAGGGATAATCCAGGGAATTATAGACCTATGAGCTTGACGTCAGTGGTAGGCAAACTGTTGGAGAAGATACTGAGGGACCGATCTATTCACATTTGGAAGAAAATAGACTTGTCAGTGATAGGTTTTGTGCAGGGAAGGTCATGTCTTACAAACCTAATAGAATTCTTTGAGGAAGTAACAAAGTTAATTAATGAGGGAAGGGCTCTAGATGTCATACACATGGACTTCAGTAAGGCGTTTGATAAAGTTTCCCATGGCAGGTTGATGGAAAAAGTGAATATGTATGGGGTTCAGGGTGTACTAGCCAGATGGATAAAGAACCGGCTGGGCAACAGGAGACAGATAGTAGTGGTGGAAGGGAGTGTCTCAAAATGGAGAAAGTTGACTAGTGGTGTTCCACAGGGATCCGTGCTCGGACCACTGGTGTTTGTGATATACATAAATGATCTGGACGAAGGTATCGGTGGTCTGATTAGCAAGTTTGCAGATTATACTAAGATTGGTGGAGTTGCAGATAGCGAGGAGGGCTGTCAAAGAATACAGCAAAATATAAATAGATTGGAGAGTTGGGAAGAGAAATGGCAGATGGAGTTCAATCCAGAGAAATGCGAGGTGATGCATTTTGGAAAATCTAATTCAAGAGCGGACTATACGGTCAATGGAAGATTCCTGGGGAAAATCTATGTACAGAGAGATCTGGGAGTTCAGGTCCATTATACCTTGAAGGTAGCAACGCAGGTCGATAGAGTGGTCAAGAAGGCATACAGCATGCCTGCCTTCATCGGACGGGGTATTGAGTACAAGAGTCGGCAGGTCATGTTACAGTTGTATAGGACTTTGGTGAGGCCACATTTGGAATACTCCGTGCAGTTCTGGTCGCCACATTACCAGAAGGATGTGGATGCTTTAGAGACGGTGCAGAGGACGTTCACCAGGATGTTGCCTGGTATGGAGGGCGCTAGCTATGAAGCAAGGTTGAGTAGATTAGGGTTTTTTCGCTGGAAAGACGGAGGATGAGGGGGGGACCTGATTGAGGTCTACAAAATTATGAGAGGTATGGATAGGGTGGATAGCAACAAGTTTTTTTCCACGAGTGGGGGTGTCAATTACAAGGGGTCACGATTTCAAGTTGAGAGGAGAAAGTTTAAGGGAGATGTGCGTGGAAAGTTGTTTACGCAGAGGGTGGTGGGTGCCTGGAACGCTTTGCCAGCGGAGGTTGTAGAGGCGGGCACGATAACACCATTTAAGACACATCTAGACAGATATATGAACGGTCGGGGAGCAGAGGGAAGTAGATCCTTGGGAAATAGAAGACAGGTTTAGATAAAGGATCTGGATCGGCGCAGGCTGTGAATCTATGGAATTCCTGTGCTATAATTTTCTTTGTTCTTTGACACCCCCCCAGAGCCACGGTTCCAGAGTCAACGCAAGCATAACTGCCGGGTCTGCGACGATCGCAGTGGACGCCCAGGGCCCCCGACCGGCTGATAGTTTCATTGTAAAATGAACTTGTAAATAATTGTCTGTAAATATGTGTATTGCATGTAAAGGCACCGAAGGGTACCGCTATAACCTCTACCACTGTAAAAGCAAGGCCGCCGCCCCCGCCGGACTCTTTTTTAAACAGGGGATGAATGTGGTAAGCTATATTAGATGTATCGCGGTACCTAGGTGGTATGTACCTTATACTGTAGTATGAGTGGTAGAACCTGCCTGCTGGTTCCACCCAGCAGGCGGAGCATAAGATTCTGTGTTTCACCCACAGCAGTCATTCAGCACCGGAGCTGCCGGGGTAACTACTTGTTCATTAAAGCCTTCAATTGGACTACAATCTCGCTTCAGTAGTGATTGATCGTGCAGCAGTATCAAATTGAAGGAAAAAGGATACAAAGCGGCAACGATTAGTGGGAAACTAGAGGTCTGGGAAATCTTTAGGGGGCAACAGAAAGCTACTAAATAAGTTATAAAGTAGATATTTTTTGAGAGTAAACTAGCTCAGAATATAAAAACAGATACTAAACGTTTCTACAAATATATAAAACAAAAAAGAGTGGCTGAAGTAAACATTGGTCCTTTAAAGGATGAGAAAGGAGATTTAATAATGGGAGGTTAGGAAATGGCTGAGGATCTGAACAGATTTTTTGGGTCGGTCTTCACAGTGGAAGACCCAAATAACATGCCAGTGACTGAAAGAAATGAGGCTACGACAGTTGAGGACATTGAGATGATTGTTGTCACTAAGGAGGGAGTGATGGGCAAGCTAATGGGGCTGAAGGTAGTCGAGTCTCCTGAAACTGATGGAATGCATCCCAGAGTGCTAAAAGAGATGGCTAGGGAAATTGCAAATGCACTAGTGATAAGTTACCAAAATTCACTAGACTCGGGGGTGGTCCCGGCGGATTGGAAATTAGCAAACGTGACACCACTATTTAAAAAAGGAGGTCGGCCGAAAGCGGGTAATTATAGGCCAGTGAGCTGAACTTCGGTAGCAGGGAAACGCTGGAATCTATCATCAAGGAAGAAATAGCGAGGCATCTGGATTGAAATTGACCCATTGGGCTGACGCAGCATGGGTTCTTCAAGGACAGGTCGTGCCGAACTAATTTAGTGGAATTTTTTTAGGGCTTTACCAGTACGATAGATAACGGGGAGCCAATGGATGAGGTATATCTGGATTTCCAGAAATCTTTTGACAAGGTGCCACACAAAAGGTTGCTGCATACGATTACGATGCATGGCATTAAGGGGAAAATAGTAGCTTGGAGAGATGATTGGTTAATGTATGGAAAGCAAAGAGTGTGGTTTAATGGGTGTTTCTCTGGTTGGCAATCAGTAGATAGTGGTGTCTCTCGGGCATCAGTTTTGGGCCCACAATTGTACACAATTTATATAGATGATTTGGAGTTGGGGAGCAAGTGCAATGTGTCCAAGTTTGCAGACGATACGAAGATGAGTGATAACGCAAAAAGTGCAGAGGATACCGGAAGTCTGCAGAGGGATTTGGATAGGCTAAGTGAATGGGCAAAGGTCTGGCAGATGGAATACAATGTTGCCAAATGTGAGGTGATCCATTTTGTTAGGAATAACAGCAAATGAGAATATGAGAGGTATGGACAGGGTGGATAGCAACAAGCTTTTTCCAAGAGTGGGGTGTATTATTAAAACATGCTGCCGTGCAGAGAGACCTGGGTGTGCTAGTGCATGAGTCGCAAAAAGTTGGTTTACAGGTGCAGCATGTGATTAAGAAGGCAAATGGAATTGTGTCCTTCATTGCCAGAGGGATAGAGTTAAAGACTAGGGAAGTATTGCTGCTATTGTACGAGGCCACACCTGGAGTATTGTGAGCCCACACCTGGAGTATTGTGTTCGGTTTTGGCCTCCTTGCCTGAGAAAAAACGTACTGGCGCTGGAGGGTGTGCAGAGGATATTCACTAGGTTAATCCCAGAGTTGAGGGGGTTAGATTACGAGGAGAGGTTGAGTAGGCTGGGTCTGTACTCGTTGGAATTTAGAAGGATGCGGGGGTGGAGGGGGGGGGGGGGTTCTTATAGAAACATATACAATTTTGAAGGGAATAGATAGGATAGATGCGCGCAGGTTGTTTCCACGAGCAGGTGAAAGCAGAACATAGCCTCAAAATAAAGGGAAGTAGGTTTAGGACTGAGTTTAGGAGGAACTTCTTCACCCAAAGGGTTGTGAATCTATGGAATTCCTTGCCCAGTGAAGCAGTGGAGGCTCCTTCATTAAATGTTTTTAAGAGAAAGAGAGATAGTTTTTTGAAGAATAAAGGGATTAAGGGTTATGGTGTTCGGGCCGGAAAGTGGAGCTGAGTTCACACAAGATCAGCCATGATCTCATTGAATGGCGGAGCAGGCTCGAGGGGCCAGATGGCTTTCTCCTAGTTCTTATATTCTTATCTTCTTTCGGTTAACCAATTTTGTATCCAGTCATCCAATTTTCCCTGGAACCCATGTCTCGTCACTTTCTGAATGAGCCCACCAAGGGGAATCTTATCAAATGCCTTTCTGAAATCCATATACACGACATCCACTGCCCGATCTTCATCAATGTTTCTCGTCACATCCTAAAAGAATTCATGAGGCTTGTGAGGCATGACATGAAATGAAATGAAATGAAATGAAAATCGCCGATTGTCACGAGTAGGCTTCAATGAAGTTACTGTGAAATGCCCCTTGTCGCCACATTCCGGCGCCTGTTCGGGGAGGCTGGTACGGGAATAGAACCGTGCTGCTGGCCTGTCTTGGTTTGCTTTAAAAGCCAGCGATTTAGCCCAGTGAGCTAAACATACCCCTCACAAAGCCATGCTGACTATATTGAATCAAACTATGTTTTTCGAAATAATCATAATTCCTATCTCTCAGAATCCTTCCCAATAATCTGTAATTCCCAGGGATTTTCCTGTTCCGTTTCTTAAACTGGGGAACAACATTTGCCTCCCTCCAATCATCCGGTACTACTCCAGTGGAGAGTCTGGACGCAAAGATCATGGTCAACGGCACAGCAATCTCCTCCCTGGCTTCCCGTAGTAACCTTGGGTATATCCCGTCATGCGCAGGGGACGTATCTATCCTGATGCTTTTCAAAATATCCAGCACATCCTCCTTCTTAATATCAACCTATTTGAGCCTATTAACCTGGTTGACACTGTTCTCATGGGCAATAATGTCCCTCTCTCTAGTGAATACTGAAATAATATATTCACTTCGGGCCGCCCCTACCTCCTCAGACTCTCGGCACATGTTCCCTCCACTATCCCTGATCGCCCCCACTCTCACTCTTATCATCATCTTATTTCTCACATCCGTGTAGAACGCCTTGGGGTTTTCCCTAACCCTTCCCGCCAGGACCTTTTCATGCCCCATTCTAGCTCGCCTCAGTCCATTTTTTATTTCCTTTCTGGCGACGCTGTAACGCTCTAGAGCCGAGTCAGATCCTTGCTTCCTCAACCTTACGTAAGATTCTTTCTTTCTCTTGACGAGAAGCTCCACTTCTCTTGTCAACCAAAGCTCCTTCACCTTACCATTCCTTCATCGTCTCAGTGGGACAAAACTATTCAGCACACGCAGCAAGTGCTCATTAAACAATCCCCACATTACCGTTGTGCATTTCCCCAAGAACAACTGTTCCCTGTTAATGCTCCTAAGTTCCTGTTTAATAGTAATATAATGCCCCCTCCCCCAATAAAATACTTTCCCATACTGTCTGTTCCTCTCCCTCTCCATGACTATGTTACGGGTCAAGGGTTGTGGTCACTGTCACCGAAATGCTCTCTCACCGAGACATCTGAAACCTGGCCTGGTTCGCTGCCAAGCACCAAATCAAATATGGCATAATGAGTCAGGAATCCTTCATCGACACACCTGACAAAATCTGCTCCATAAAACCATTTGCACTAAGAATGTTCCAGTCAATGTTAGGGACCTGGAAGTCACCCATGACGTGTCTGTTACTTCTGCACCTTTTCAAGATATGTCGCCCAACCTGTTTCTCCAGATATCTGCTGCTATTGGGGGATTTATAGAAGACTCCAAATAAAGTGACGGCTCGTTTCTTGTTTCTGACTTCCACCCATACTGACTCAGTAGACAAACCTTCCTCGATACCTCCGTTTCTGCAGATGTGAAGCACTCTTTCCAGTGTTTTCCCTTACCTCCCACACCCTACAGGAGGAGCATGCAACTGCCTTAACTTCCACCCCTTCTGATCCGAATTCCCAAAGTGATGCAAAAGGAAATAAAAGCAAGATTCACACCCGTTAGGCCCTTAACAATATTGTTGCTATTCTCTCGTGGACCCTCTAAAATTGGTGATTCTGCTGTATGATATAATTATAGCTTGCTGCCCCCTTAAAAAAACCACAACTCTTACCTTGCAGAATATAGCTGAGATTCTGCTGTGTGAACCGTTCGCGAGGCTCCGCCCTCCGGACACTGCTCCAATGAGTCCTAGCTGCTCCTGGGGTTCCTGTTAAGGTAAGTACCCGAGCGACACTATATTTATATTTACCCCCGCCCGTCCTTGCATCGATCTCTATAACCATCCATCCAGAGCGCCCTCTGTCAGCATCCCTGTTGCTTCTCTCAGTAATAATTCTCAACCTCTGTCCATCCTGTTTGTTGCATTATCCTTTCAGTGCCTCTGACAGTTTGCCCCTCGCCTCCTACACACAGCGCACCATAGTTTCCAATTCAATTCACAATATTCCGAAATTGTTTATTCACAAGTAATTTAACCGTGTTACTAATTATTCTGTGTTTGTGGATAATTATATTGTTTATGTAAAACAATGACGGTACATTTGTCAGTATATAAGTCAATATTGTCGCAGGTTTTTTTATTTCCGTTAACAGATGAACAATTATGTTGTTGCTTCACCCATTTGGTTGCACATCTCTCAATACAATTCAGGAGTTACTGATTGAATAAAGCAATCCTGATATAACTGAATTGAAAGGACTTTGAAATTTCGATTCTGCTGTCATGTCGAGGCAAAGAGAAAACAGACGTCTAATTAATGTCATCTCCCACTTTGCTATTGGATTGGATTGGATTTGTTTATTGCCTCTTGTACCGAGACACAGTGAAAAGTATTTTTCTGCGAGCATCTCAACATTTCATTAAGTACATGGGAAGAAAAGTGAATAAAATAAAATCCATAATAGAGCAACACAAGGTATATAATCTAACTGCATAAGCACTGGCATCGGATGAAGCATACAGGGGTATAGTGTTAATGAGGTCAGTCCATAAGAGGGTCGTTTAGGAATCTGGTAACAGCGGGGAAGAAGCTGTTTATGAGTCTGTTCGTCCGTGTCCTCAGACTTCTGTAGCTCCTGCCCGATGGAAGAAGTTGGAAGAGTGAGTAAGCCGGGTGGGAGGGGTCTTTGATTATGCTGCCCGCTTTCCCCAGGCAGCGGGAGGTGTAGATGGAGTCAATGGATGGGAGGCAGGTTCGTGTGATGGACTGGGCGGTGTTCACGACTGTCTGAAGTTTCTTGCGGTCCTGAGCCGAGCAGTTGACATACCAGGCTGTGATGCAGCCCGATAGGATGCTTTCTATGATGCATCTGTAAAAGTTGGTGCCGAATTTCCTTAGTTTCCTGAGGAAGTATAGGCGCTGTTGTGCATTCTAGGTGGTAGCGTCGACGTGGGTGGACAAGAACAGATTTTTGGAGATGAGCACCCCGAGGAATTGGAAACTGCTAACCATCTCCACCTCGGCCCCATTGATGCTGACAGTGGTGTGTACAGTACTTTGCTTCCCAAAGTCAATGACCAGCTGTTTTGTTTTCTGGCATTGAGGATGCGATTGTTTCTGTTTAAAACAACTGCAGAAATATGTAATTTGTTATCCTCCGTGTTTCTTATCACATTTTTCAAAGCTTAATTTCGGATATTGTAAGATCCATTTTCTCTTTCCACATGTATTTACTTTACAGCATACTATTTTACAAAGCCCTTCCCTTACGGGTCTTCTTCTACTTATATCTACTTATTATCTTCATGTTATATTTATCCTTCTAATTTAATATCTATTAGTCAGTTATCGTTTTGATCTATCATTCTGTACGCCCACTATCTGCATTGCCGTCACTTCGCCATTTGGTTACTGTATTTCTCTCTGCTTATCGTTCCTTCGAGTTCATGTTACCTTATCCTCATCGATATCAGTCACCAACCATTTAGTTATTAATCTTGCTTTCTCTCCCCCCCCCCCTCTCTCAATCTTCCACACTCTCTCCCACACATACCCTTCCTCTCCATCTCTTCCTGTCATTGTGATATGTAACAAGGAAATGTCAATGTTTTTTGACGACTAATAATGTCCTTAAATAAATGTGCGCAGTGGATGCCGATTGTCATTCTGTTGCTTCATTGCATGAAACGATCCTTACTGTGATGTGATGCAAATAAATTAACAATTAGTTTTAGTGGGTATTTCAGCATCGTCTTCAACTCCTCTCGGAACTTCCTCTGTGTCAGGACATAGATTCCCGTGTTAGTACAAGAACTGAAAACCTGAAGCATGCTGGCGACAACCTCCACAGTGTAAAGTCTGTCAGTGGTAGAATAAGAATGCACATTAGCAATTCTCTGGTAGGTGTAGAATATCACTTGAGTCACCCATAGCAGAAGAAAACTGCTGGATATGCTGAACAGTGAAACAATGGATTTCCTTCGGTTTTCCATCTCTAAGTCCTTGCAATCTTTTACATTACAACTTCCTCTGAATCCGCTGCGAACTCGATTTGACAATAGAATACGTCTGACAGTGAGAATATTAAACAGTGAAATCAGAAGGAATGAAGCAACAGCTTGTGCAATGGCAAATAAGATGACAAATCCGCTCCATGCGTGGGCGGTGTAGAAGCTGTGTTTAGTGATGCAGTGCCAGGGGACGCCATTAGTTATATGGTCAGGTTCAAACCTGAAGTACCAGGGGATGCTTATTAAACAACCTACCACACACACTGTTCCTAAAACCATTACTGCCACTTTCCTGGTACAATATTTTCCTTTCAGCTTCTCACAGCAAATGGCAATATATCTGTCAAAGGTGAAAGCAACTGTGAACCAGGCAGATATCATCGTGCTTGCGAACATCTGGAAGTAAATATAACTGCAAATGTGGGTAATGTACAGGAATGAATCTGGGAAACACAACAGAGCATTTCGATACAATATTGGTTCAGCTATAACGACTAGCAGATCTGCCGCAGACATTCCCATAAGGTAATGACTGATGCATTTGGAGAGACCACACTTGCCTCGGGAGATGATCACGATCGCCACCACGTTAACTAGAGGAGAGAGAGAGGTTGGAGGAGCAAAATTATTGATCGACCCTACATAAAAAAAACATTTCATCATAATTTACAGTTACATTTCCAGTTTGTCATTGGCTGCACAAAATTCTATAAGCATTGCGTTTTTTGTTTACCCGAGCAGAGGTTGTGACATTGAAGTGTTCCTAAAAATTTATCATGCAATTGACTACGCAATAATTATCGTAATTGCACTGTTCCTGGTATAGATCTTGGTTTCGGCTGAGGATTAAACTTCCTATTCGCTCTGTACTCATTGGCTAAAGATTATTGATGAGAACCATTAACTCTGATGTTCTCTCCGAGATGCCGTCAGTCATGATGAGCACTGTAGTATTTCCTATGTATGTATATTTGTTATTTCAGTAATTAAGTGAGGAGTAATTTTCAGAAACACGGTTTGAAAATGTGACAAACAGAGGAACAAATCCACAGAATTTTAGTATGTCTTCATACCATGTTCAAGTCATACTTTATTCACTGATTGATCTTCTTACACTATGGATCGTCTTTCCGATCCACTCTGATGCTTCTATCTCTGTTCTTCTCTTTCTGTTTTCTGTATCTATTATTTTCAATTTTGCTTGTCAATGCATCCGGAATTATCAACCTGCAATCTCATCTTCATAATTTCTCTAACCATCCAATTGCATCCCAATCGTTTTCCAGGATGCTCTTTGGGAGTCCGCATTGAGGAATGCAATATTGTTATGGGAGAGTTGTTTTCAGAACCCCAAAATGTATCATGGAGTCCAACCCCTTCCACCCCTTTTAATGTATTTGTTGCTTTTGAAGCACACGGCTTGTTCTCCAGGTGTGGAATTACAATTATGGACACGTGGGTTTTTAAACACAAAACAATGTTTATTCCAAAAACTCAACTTAACCTCTCAAATTAACATTGGATCTCTTAACACCCCTTACTTCAAAGACAACCCCAAAAATATTACAACACTAAATAATCCTTCAGTTATCCATTTCAACATCCATGAGACTTAACAACTTTAAACAGAAACACATAAGGTTAAAGGCTTTACTATTATGTGTTTAAATCACCCAAATGATTCAAAGATAGTCTTTCATGGCAGAAATCACAGCAGATCTAGCTCGCTGCAAACATAGACACACCCAAGCTCTTTTCAAACTGAAACTAAACTGCAAAATGGCTGATCTAAAGCCAAGCTCCACCCACACTCTGACATCACTGCATTTCTTAAAGGTACATTGCGTAAACATCCATTTCTTAAAGGTACCCACACATGACAATATTCAGATACATTAAATAAAATTTACTGACGAGTTGAATAGTTTAATCTTTACTATTAAACAAATGAGCCTCTAACTGTTCCACGGCTCTGTTCTTTCCGTCCGCACTGCTTGCAATGAGGTGAAGCAAATCCCATTGCGAGACAGATGTCAAAACAATTGGTATTTATTCTCCTGAAATCGAAAAGGGCAATTTTTTCTATTGGCAAAAAAACAACAACACTGTTGTTACTTTTGAGCTCATGTTGCAATGATAAAGAAGTCATGAACAAGTGCTAGATAAACTGAGTAAACAAAATATTAATATATTTGGCGTTGGATTGAATTGCCTTTGTGACTCCTCAGAGTATAAGTAAACAGTGTATTATTATCGGACTGGAAGAAGGTGTAAAGGGAAATTCCACAGTGATAAATTTCAGGATTCCTGATTTCCATGACATGTATTACTTACCGAGAAATTGACATGCACGCAGAGTTTCAAAATGAGGCATTACGCAAACTTTGCACGTACCCGACTAAGACGAGGATTGCGATAGACGTCATGGAGATTCAATCAGGTTCGAGGAATTGCTCAAGATATCGCACACAAATATTGTTCTGAATGTAGACATGATTCCTTTTACCGGGAAGAAATTGAACACCCAATACAGATAATCGATATTCTGCTCAAGTGGGCCCTTGATCAAAGGAGCATGTATATATTTGAGAACAGCTTGTTGTCGATAGAAGTGAGATGTCGAAAGTGGTATTAGGGGTTTTAACAGCCAGGGTTCTATAGTTATGGGCACAGAGTACAAAACGAAGGAAGTGATGATTCACACGAACGAATGTTGGTTTCCCTCAACGCTAAATCTAATTCCAGTATTGAATATCGCACTTAAGGGACGAAAAATGAATTACAGAACGGGCAGGAAATTTCATATTAAGAGTTTAGCAATGTCGAGCTTCAGTTAGGCGGATGCACTAGATAATTTGGGATTGTTTTTTTGGGGGAAACAGAGGATAAAAAGGATTGTCAATTGAAATATTCACAGCGAGTTGGGATCCGCCCAAAGAAGCTGAGAGGAATGGAATCGTTTTTGAAACGTTTGACAAACAGCAACAAATAAAAGCTACTTCGAAAACGGCACAGGAAAGTGTGTTCAAATTACACTGTGACATGTTAAATTCTACTGTAATCTGCCTGATGTTGGGGCGCAGGAAGATTCCAACGGCAAGTACATTAGACAATAGGATAATTATGAAAACAGTATCTTTCTATTTGGTTCAGAAATGACAAGAGGGTGTGATCAGTTCGAAACATTTTCGTAGATGTGTCACGAACATGTTCAGCTGAAATGACACTCTGTGCTGAAACATTCTATTTCACATGATTGTAATCAGCAGAGCCCAAAGATTTCCAAATAGGGAAGGAGATGAAATCGTGTTCGGAAAAGAAAAGTTCGATAGCCATGCTTTTGAAAAGGCACTAGCTCAGTTGGCGAGACAACTGGTGGTTCGTGGTGTGAAGTGAGTGATTCACACTACCGGATGTGGTTATTCAGGAAGGGCTCATTTTCTCAAACCTGCCCTTTGTCTACGGTGTGGTGATCATTGGGTGAAATCACCACAAGTCAGCTCTCCCCCTCAAAGGGGAAAGCAGCTTATGGCCATTTGGGTGGACGGCGACTTTACCTTACTTTTACATAGATTGGTAATGGGAGCAATGTTGCAACAGTGATATGAAAATACAATGAAACAATCACGCGAGTCGGGAGAAGAAGCACTTTGATCTCTGATTGCAACAAAGAAATAATGTGCTGGAGAAATATGAATCACTGGTCATAGAAAGAAACAAAGAGAACAAATCATCTTGGTTCAACGGACTGAAATAGTTGAGACAACCGAATGCTCTGCCATCAGCTGCCAGACAAGGTATTGATCTCAGTGAAGTCAGCACTAGAGAAAATAACTCACATTCTCCGCGCTGAGGAGATTGAGTTAGAAAGCAGCCACTAAAATCAGGAACCTGCATTACATCAGCTAATTACATTTCTCAAAAGGCAGAAGCGACAAGGGAAAGTCGCAGCGAGGTATTTTGGCAAGTACAGTACAACAAAGAATACCTAATTCTGCTGCTAACCACTGTCGTGATAGCTTACCGGGAACTCCAACAACTGCAATAAAAGCATAGTAAACGCGTTCTATCTGAAGAATTACCGGCTGGTTCATCTCACTGAGAAGCGGTGACTGGTCGTGGAGGGCAAGAGAATGCTATGAGGATTTATTTTCCATGAGCGCTGACTTATACATGGAATGTGTCTCCACAGACTCAGCTATGCCCCTGACAATTATGATCAGTCACAGTGAGCTGAACAAATATTTAACACATGCAGCTTTCACAAACATACTTCTGAGAACACAGCACAGGTAATTAATAGTTAGGGATGCGAGTTTTCACAGGTAAAGATTGAGGGAAGCAATAGTTGATAACTGGATTCATATGAAGGGATATAACAATAATATGCGGCTTAATATCCAGCGCTGCGATCAGATTCTCTCGTTCGACCTGTTTAGAAATGTTGCTCATTCCGCCATTCTGCAACCCATTGCGCATAAAATGCTGGAACACAAAAACACATCTTTCACTGATTGTGTAAGTGGGTGTGTCCCAGTTTTGATTCTTGTTCTTATATGCCCAACTATATCCAGATAATACAAATCAGTAGAATGTTAAAATATGCATTACCCATCTTCTTTATTTGCATGTTAATTGATTGGGCACGTAGACTGCAGTAAGGTTATCAGAGTTTCGGCCGATTCTGATGCCACTAAATCAAATTTCCAAAGGTGACTATCCGTGTTAATCAATCACTGATATTTTCTTCAGATTAATTCTCCAACAACTCCTTATGAAGAGGCAACTTTATCTCTAAATAAATAACAATCGCCTGCAATTGGTTACGGGCAAGAAACACTGACCAAACCAGCGAAACTCACATTGCTTTAGTTCCTGATTAGCAAATTTGCAGATGATACTAAGATTGGTGGAGTTGCAGATAGCAAGGAGGACCGTCAGACAATACAGCAACATATAGATAGATTGGAGAGTTGGGCAGAGATATGGCAGGTGGAGTTCAATCCAGGCAGGTGCGACGTGATGCATTTTGGAAGATCTTATTAAAGAGCGGGCTATACGGTCAATGGAAGAGACCCGGGGAAAATTGATGCACAGAGAGGACTGGGAGTTCAGGTCTATTGTACCCTGAAGGTGGCAACGCAGGTCGATAGAGTGGTCAAGAAGGCAGACAGCATGCTTGCCTTCATCGGACGGGGTATTGAGTACAAGAGGCGGCAGGCCATGTTCTAGTTGTGTAGGACTTTGGTTCGGCCACATTTGGAATACTGCGTTCAGTTCTGGTCGCCACATTACCAGAAGGATATGGATGCTTTAGCGACGGTGCAGAGGTGGTCCATCAGGATGTTGCCTGTTATGGAGGGTGCTAGCAATGAAGAAATGCTGAGCAGATTAGGATTGTTTTCGTTGTAAAGATGGAGGTTGAGGGGGGACATGATTGAGGTCTACAAAATTATGAGATGTATGGACAGGGTGGATAGCAACAAGCTTTTTTCAAGAGTGCGGGTATCAATCACAAGGGGTCACGATTTCAAGGTGAGAGGGGAAAGTTTAACGGAGATGTGCGTGGAAAGTATTTTACGCAGAGGGTGGTGGGTGCCTGGAACGCTTTGCCAGCGGAGGTGGTAGATGGTGGTAGATGCATCTAGACAGATATATGAACGGGCGGGGAACAGAGGGAAGTAGATCTTTGTAAAATGGGCGACAGGTTTAGATAAAGGATCTGGATCGGCTCAGGCTGGGAGGGCCGAAGGGCCTGTTCCTGTGCTGTAATTCTCTTTGTTCTTTTTGTTTTGAATAATATAGAAGTAGAATTAAGATTTGGGTTAATTCAAGCTGAACATCTAAAAAACAGGTGTTAGCGACTTCCAAAGAATTTCCAGTCGGTGAGTGAAATCATGCACCTGGCCAAGCTGTTCCAGTACAGCTACAACACTATCTTCCACTCGGCAATGTGGAAAATCGCCCAGGTGTGTCCTGTACACAAAAATCAAGTGAAATCCAACCCAGCCAATTGCCGTTATCTCTGCCTACTCTCAGTCCTCAGTAAAGGGATGGATGGGATCCTCATCAGTGCAACCAATCGGCACTTACTTCGCAATAACCTGAGCACTGACCTGCAGGTGGAATTCCGTCAGGGTTTCTCCGTTCCTTACGTCATTACAGCGTTGGCTCAAACATGGACAAAGGAGTTGAACTCCAGATGTGAGATGAGAGTTACTGCAGTTTACATCAAGTTCGCATTTTCTAGCTCATGACATCAACGCGCCCTAGCTAAACCAGTAATGATGGGAATTGGAGGGTGTACACTCCACTGGTTGGAGTCATAGCTGGAACAATGTAAATTGGTTGTTGTGGTTGGACGGCAGTCGTCCGAATCCCAGCGCATAACTCCTGGAGTTACTCACAGTAGTCTCCTAGGCGCAACCATCTTCAACTGCTTCCTCGATGACCTCCATTCCCACATAGGTCCAGATGAAGGGATGATTACACGCTGTTCATCACCATTCGCGACTGCTCAGACACTGCCGCAGTTCACGTGCAAATGTAGCAAGACCTGGACAATTGCTAAGCTTGGGCTAACAAGTGGCAAATAGCATTTCCTCTACACAACCGCCTGGCAATGACCATCTCCTACAAGAGAGGATCTAACGAACAGCCCGATGATATTCAGTGGCATTACTCTCGCTGAATACCCCGCTATCAACATCCTGGGGGTCGTCATTAACCACAAACCGAACTGGACTAGCCAAATACGTTCAGCAGTTTGCAGAGCACGTCAGAGGTTGGGAATCCTGTGGCAAGCAAATCACCTCCTCAGTCCACATAGCCTGCCCATCATCGACAAGGTACATGTCAAGAGTGTGATGGCATACTTCCCCACTTTCCTGGATTAGTGCAGCTCCAGCAACAGTGAAACATCTCTGCACCGGGGGCAGCACGGTGGCGCAGTTGTTAGCACGGTAGCCTCACGGCGCCGAGTCCCAGGTTCGATCCTGGCTCTGGGTCACTGTCCGTGTGGAGTTTGCACATTCTCCCCGTGTTTGCGTGGGTTTCGCCCCCACAACCCAAAGATCTGCAGGTTAGGTGGATTGGCCACGCTAAATTGCCCCGTAATTGGAAAAGATTAATTGGTTACACTAATTTTTTTTTTTAAATCCCTGCACCATTCAGGACAAAGCAGTCCACTTTATCAGCTTGATTCCTATTTCGTCCAATTGATCTGACTGACATCGATATTACCGTTTCGGCGATTCTAACTGAGATTCATATACTCGTGCATACGATTCCAACGTCCGTCCTTCAACATACGTGCCCCTGTCAGTGAGAATAGCACTCCTCTGGGCTTATCCTTCCTGCTCCATTGCTGCGACGATGCCTTTGTTCTTTGGTGGATACCCGGAGCTGATCCAACTATTGGTGCCGGGAGGGCCTCATGTGGAACAACTGGTACTGAAGCAGACACCTCAGGACGTGCGTTCACTTGCGCCTCTCCTACATCACATGTTAGCGGCGACATGCCTGCGCACCATACGCTTTTCACTGATTGACATTGTATTATCCGCGTTTCCCGGTTTCTAAAACAACCTTACAGGCAGACGGGCTAACTTTATCCACAACTGAGTAACGGCCTTTGAATGTTGCGGATATAAATCATCCACGTGTGAGTACCTGTATCATGACATTTTGTCACACCTCGTATTCTTCTGGTAAAACTTCACCATCAAAATATGCCGAACACCTTTGGTTCTATTTCTGGCCCATCAACAGCGGCTGCTCGCACATTGCTCAGTATCTGTTGTACTTCTTTCAAGTGACTGAACGCTGACAAATCCGCTTCAAAAAGTCCAGTCCCACGAGGGTCAATAGCCGTTTTATGGATCGCCCTGTCACCAAGGAATGGGGAGTGAATCAATTGGCTTCGGACAAGGAAGTCGGTACTAACGTTGGAACAAAAGGCAAGACGATATTCCATATGTTGTAATTTTGTTGCACTGTTTTCCCGACCCTGGTTTTCAGGGTTCCATCCATTCATTCCACAATTCCATTGGACGGTGGGCGGTACGCAAAGTCATTTTGTTTGGGGTTTAATCCGAATATGGAATATTGGGCATAAACTGGGCAGTGAAGGAGGCACATTGCTCAGATTCTCCACTTTGGGGTATTCCGCTGGGTGAATACCTGCTGTACCAGTATGTCAGCAGTCAACTTTGTGCTTTTGGCTCTTGTGGGAAAAGCTTCTACTCATTAACTGAAAGTATGAATGATTAATATGATATATTTGTACCCCACTTACATGGGGGCAACGGTCCCGCATAATCATTTTGTAAATTCGTCCAGGCTCCCTCTACTGGCCTCATTTGTCTGAGCTCTCAATTTTCAGCATATCGATCGTGATTTGTTTTGGGGCACATGTCAAGCAATAATGAATGGTATCTTCGCACACATTTTGCCACCAAGATACATTCTTAATTATTTCCGCAGTAGTTCCTAGTCACGGATTACGCTGCCATTGCCCAATCCCTAGTGGCAATCGAATCTGCTCGGAACCTCAGGAAGAGCTCTGTGCACAGGCCGGCACCCCACTCAGCCTCTGTTACCCCACCTAACCTGCATATCTCTGGACAATAAGGGATACTTTACCGTGGTCAATTACCCTAACTTGCACATCGTTGTGACTGTAAGAGAAAACCCGAGCTCCCGGAGGAAATCCATGCGCTCACGGCAGAACATACAGCCAGTCACCCAAGGTCGGAATCGAACCTGGGTCCCTCGGCCCAGTGATCACTGCTGAGCCACCGTGCCACCTGAACTCACCTGTATTTATAATGTCTGTTGGGGAGGAGTGGGGTTAATCTTTACCATAATTACCCCATATTATTTTCATTGGACTATCTGGACTATAAATTATAATAATGCGGCTTAGGGGAGCGTCTTTCCATCAGCAGACACACATCCTCCAGCTTTCCATATCTGTCAAACATAGAAACATAGAAAATAGGAGCAAGTAGAGGCCATTTGACCTTTCGACCCTTCTACACGATTTGTTCTGACCATGGCTAATCAGCCAACTCCATATCCTAACCGCCCTTCGCCCAAACCCGTTCATCCCCTTCGCTCCAAGTGCTACCTCGAACTTCTTGAAATCACACAATGATTTTGCCTCAGCTACTTTCTGTCATTCCGAATTCCACAGCCTCACCTCTAGGTGATAAGTCTCTGCTCATCTCTGCCCTAAATTGTCTATCACGTAGCCCCAGACTGTGTTCCCAGATCTAGACACACCGACTGTCGTGAACATTCTTCCAGCACCCACCCTGTCTAGTCCTGATAGAATGTTATCGGTATCTATGTGGTTCCCCCCTGATTCTTCTGAACTCCAGCGAATACGATTCTAATCGAATCAGTCTCTCCGCATACGTCGGAGTCAGAGTCCTGCCATGCCATCAGTCTGGAAACCTCCACTGCACTCGCTCCAGAACAAGTCTATCCTTCCGTAGATAAGGAGAACCAAAGTGCTCACAATATTCCAGGTGTGGCCTCACCAACACGCTGTATAATTGAAGGGAGACAAAGGGCTCCTGCCGTCCAATCCTTTCGCTATGAAGGTCAACAGACAATTTGTCTTCTTCACTGCCTGTTGTCCCTGCATAATTACCTTCAGCGACTGGTATACGATGACAGCCAGGTTTAGTTGTACATTCCATTTTCCTGATTTATGGTCATTCAGCTAATAATCCGCCTCCCAATTTTGCTACCACAGCGAATAATAATAAAAATTAATAATAATCGTTATTATTGTCACAAGTTGGCTTTACTAACACTGCAATGAAGGTACAATGAAAATCTCTTAGTCGCCACATTACGGCGTCTGTTCGGGTACACTGAGGGATAATTCAGAATGTCCAATTCACCAAAGAGCACGTCTTTAGGGACTTGTGGGAGGAAACCGGAGCACCCGGAGGAAACCCACGCAGACACGGGGAGAACGTGCAGACATCGCACAGACAGTGACCCAAGCGGGAATCGACCCTGGGACACTGGCGCTCTGAAGCAACAGTGCCAGCCACTGTGCTACCGTACCGCCTCACAATTATTCAAATTACACTACGTCTAGCATTCATTTGGCAACTCAATCAGCATGTCCAAATCACACTGCAGGAACCCCGTACAGCTCACATGTCAACTCAACTTTGAGTCATCTGTATATTTGGAGATATTACATTTCGTTCTTTTGATTGCACTGAGTGCTGAATTTGGGTGCATTTGAGTGCTATAGTGAGAGTTTGGTGACTGAGGGAGTGCTGAATTTGGGCGCATTTCAGTGCTATAGTGAGAGTTTGATGACTGAGGGATAATAAGGGTCCATCGTTATCTAACGTCCTGTATTTCTTTTATTTAGTTAATTAAATTAAACTATGCTGTTTGGTTTAGAAGAAGATGACTTATCAATCAGCTTTAAACAAATGCTCTACTTGTAGCTACTTGCAGCATGAGCTTGTTAATTGGATTAGGCCAGTTTTCAGAGGCGTGATTCACAGTATAAATGTGAGCCAGCTACAGTGGTGACTTTGTTTGCACTGAGTGCTGAATCTGAGTGCATTAGAGTGCTATAGTGAGAGTTTGGTGACTGAGGGAGTTAGATGAGGAGGGAGCAAGGTGCTCCTTTCATTTCATTTCCTACATTTCCTCAAAGAGCGAGAAGGGAGCCGGGAGTTTACAGAGAGTGCAGCTGACTGGGAGCAGAGTCGGAGGGCGGAGGCCCAGTTGGTCCACAGGACAGCTATATTCTGTAAGGTAAGAGGGGATGGAGGCTATGCATGCTCCTCCTGTAGGATGTGGGTAGTGAGGGATACCTCCGGTTTCCCCACTGTCTATATCTGCGGGAAGTGCACCAAACTCCAGTTCTTCAGAGACTGTGTTAGGGAACTGGATGAACATCGGATCATCCGGGACGTCGAGGGAGTAATAGACAATAGTTACAGGGAGGTAACCACACCCAAGGTACAGACCAAGAGTAGCTGGATTACAGTCAGGGGAAAGAAAACGAACGGGCAGACAGTGCAAGGATCCCTCGTGGCCGTTCCACTTAAAAACAAGTATACCATTTTGGATGTTGTTGGGGGAGGATGACCGACAGGGGGAAGGCCCTAGCGGCCAGGTCTCTGGCACTGAGTCTGGCTCTGTGGCTCAGAAGGGAAGAGGGAGAATAGAAAGCAATAGTAATAGGAGACTCAATGGTTAAGGGAATAGATAGGATATTCTGTGGTCACGAGCGGGACTCCCGGAAGGCATGTTGCCTCGCGGGCGCCAGGGATGTCTCGGATAGTGTCTTCAGGATCCTTAAGGAGGAGGGGGAGCAGTTAGAAGTTGTGGTGCACATTGGTACCAACGGCATAGGTAGGAAAAGTGATGTGGATGTAATAAACGAGTTTAGAAAGTTAGGCTGGAAGTTAAAAGCCAGGACAGACAGAGTTGGCATCTCTGGTTTGTTGCCGGTGCCACGTGATAGCGAGGCTGGGAATAGGGAGAGAGTGCAGCTGAACACGTGGCTGCAGCAATGGTGTAGGAGGGAGGGCTTCAGGTATTTGGATAATTCGAGCGCATTCTGGGGAAGGTGGGACCTGTACAAGCAGGACGGGTTGCATCTGAACCAGAGGGGCACCAATATACTGGGAGGGAGGTTTTCTAGTACTCTTCGGGAGGGTTTAAACTACTTGGGCAGGGAAATGTGAACAGGATTTGTAGTCCAGCATCTAAGGTCGCCGACATTCAGGACGTCAAAGCGTGTTTTGAGGCAGTGCGGAAGGTAATACTGCAGGCACGGAGATGGGTTGAAGTGTGTATACTTCGACCCAAGAAACACCAGGAACAAAGTGAATGAACTCAAGGCATGGATCGGTACTTGGGAGTACGATGCGGTGGCCATCACGGAAACTTGGATAGAAGAGGGGCAGAAACGGATGTTGGAGATAGATGTTTCAATAAGTTTAGGGAGGGTGGTGAAAGAGGTGGGGGGGGGGGGTTGCAAAGTTAATTAGAGATAGTACAACAGCTGCAGAAAGGCAGTTCGAGGAGGTATACGTACTGAGGTAGTATGGGTTCAAGTGAGAAATAGCGAAGGGGCAGTCACCTTGTAGGGAGTTTTCTATAGGCCCCCCAATAGCAGCGGAGATGTGGAGGATCAGATTGGGAAACAGATTTTGGAAAGGTGCAGAAGTCACAGGGTAGTAGTAATGGGCGACTTCAACTTCCCAAATATTGAGTGGAAACTCTTTCGTTCAAATAGTTTGGATGGGGTGGTTTTTGTGCAGTGTGTCAAGGAAGCATTTCTAACGCAGTATGTATATTGTCCGACCAGAGAGGAGGCCAAATTGGATTTGGTACTTGGTAATGAACCAGGGCAAGTGATAGAATTGTTAGTGGGGGAGCATTTTGGAGATAGTGACCACAATTCTGTGACTTTCACTTTAGTAATGGTGAGGGATAGGTGCGTGCAACAGGGCAAGATTTACATTTGGGGGAAGGGTAAATAAGATTTTGTCAGACAAGAATTGAAGTGCATAAGTTGGGAACATAGGCTGTCAGGGAAGGACACAATTGAAATGTGGAACTTGTTCAAGGAACAGATACTATATAGAACATAGAAATCATAGAAAAATACAGCACAGAACATGCCGTTCGGCCCCTAATGTTGTGGCGAACCTTTGTCCTAGATTAATCATCGAATTTACAGTGCAGAAGGAGGTCAACCGGCCCATCGAGTCTGCACCGGTTCCTGGATAGAGCACCCTACCCAAGTCAACACCTCCACCCTATCCCCACAACCCAGCAACCCCAACCAACACTAAGGGCAATTTTGGATACCAAGGGTAATTTATCACGGCCAAACCACCTAGCCTGCACATCTTTGGAATGTGGCAGAAAACCGGAGCACCTGGAGGAAACCCACGCACACATGGGGAGGATGTGCAGATTCCGCGCAGACAGTGACCCAAGACGGAATCGAACCTGGGGCCCTGGAGCTGTTAAGCAATTGTGCTATCCACAATGCTATCGTGCTGCCCTTAACAACAACTTCGTCTACACTATATCATTCTACCGTAGTCCATGTACCTATCCAATAGCTGCTTGAAGGTCCCTAATTTCCCTACGTGTCCTTGATCTGTATGTCCCTGTCAGGCAGGGAAGAGATGGTCGAGTGAGGGAAACATGGTTGACAGAGAGGTTGAATGCCTTGTTAAGAGGAAGAAGCATACTTATGTAAGGCTGAGGAAACAACAGGGCGCTGGAGGGATACAACTGAAGAAAGGGATTAGAAGAGCATAGAGAGGGCATAAAAAATCTTTGGCGTGTAGGATCAAGGAAAACCCCAAGGCCTTTTACACATATGTGAGCAATATGAGAATGACTAGAGCGAGGTAGGTCCGATCAAGGACAGTAGCGGGAGATTGTGTATTCAGTCTCAAGAGATAGGAGAGGTCTTGAACGAGTACTTTTCTTCAGTACTTACGAATGAGAGGGGCCATATTGTTGGAGAGGACAGTGTGAAACAGACTGGTAAGCATGAGGAAATACTTGTTAGGAAGGAAGATGTGAAGGGCATTTTGAAAAACTTGAGGATAGAAAAGTCCACTGGGCCTGATGGGATATATCCAAAGATTTCATCCAAGAGATGAAATTGCAGAGTCGTTGGCAATGATGTTTTCGTCCTCACTGTCAACAGGGGTGGTACCAGGGGATTGTAGAGTGGCGAATGTCGTGCCCCAGTTCAAAAAAAGGACTAGCGATAACCCTGGGAATTACAGGCCAGTTAGTCTTACTTCGGAGGTAAGCAAAGTAATTGAAAGGCTACTGAGCATCTGGAAAGACACTGCTGGATTAGTGATAGTCAGTACGAATTTGTGAGCGGTAGGTCTTGCCTCACAAGTCTTATTGAATTCTTTGAGGAGGTGACAAAGCACGTGGATGAAGGAAAAGCAGTGCATGTAGTGTACATGGATTTTAGTAAGGCATTTGATAAGGTTCCCCATGGTATACTTATGCAGAAAGTAAGGAGGCATGGGATAGTGGGATATGTGGCAAGTTGAATAATGAACTGGCTAAACGATAGAAGTCAGAGAGTGGTGGTGGCTGGAAAATATTCAGCCTGGAGCCCAGTTACCAGTGCCGTACCGCAGGGATCAGTTCTGGTTCCTCTGCTGTTTGTGATTTTCATTAATGACTTGGATGAGGGAGTTGAAGGGTGGTTCAGTAAATTTGCAGACGATACGAAGATTGGTGGAGTTGAGGATAGTGAGGAGGGCTGTCGTCGGCTGCAAAGCGAAATAGAGAGGACGCAGAGCTGTGCTGAGAAGTAGGAGATGGAGTTTAATCCTGAAAAGTGTGAGGTTGTCTATTTTGGAAGGACAAATATGAATGCGGAATACAGGGTTAACGGTAGGGGTCTTGGCAACGTGGAGGAGCAGAGAGATCATGGGTTCTATATGCATAGATCTTTGAAAGTTGCCACTCAAGTGGATAGAGATGTGAAGAAGGCCTATGGTGTGCTAGCGTTCATGAACAGAAGGATTGCATTTAAGAGCCGTGAGGTGATGATGCAGCTGTACAAAAATTTGGTAAGTCCACATTGGGAGTATTGTGTACAGTTCTGGTCACCTCATTTTAGGAAGGATGTGGAAGCTTTGGAAAAGCTGAAAATGAGATTTACCAGGATGTAGCCTGGAATGGAGAGTAGGTCTTACGAGGAAAGGTTGAGGGTGCTCGGCCTTTTCTCATTAGAACAGAGAACAAAGAACAAAGAACAAAGAACAAAAGAATGTACAGCACAGGAACAGACCCTTCGGCCCTCCAAGACCCTGCCGACCATGCTGCCCGACTAAACTACAATCTTCCATACTTCCTGGGTCTGTATCCCTCTATTCCCAACCTATTCATGTATTTGTCAAGATGCCCCTTAAATGGCACCATCGTCCCTGCTTCCACCACCTCCTCCGGTAGCGAGTTCCAGGCACCAACTACCCTCTGTGTAAAAAACTTGCCTCGTACATCTACTCAAAACCTTGCCCCTCTCACCTTAAACCTATGCCCCCTAGTAATTGACCCCTCTACCCTGGGGAAAAGCCTCTGACTATCCACTCTGTCTACGCCCCTCATAATTTTGTAGACCTCTGTCAGGTCGCCCCTCAACCTACGTCGTTCCAGTGAGAACAAACCAAATTTATTCAACTGCTCTTCATAGCTAATGCCCTCCATACCAGGCAACATTCTGATAAATCACTTCTGCACCCTCTCTAAAGCCTACACATCCTTCTGGTAGTGTGGTGACCAGAATTGAACACTATACTCCAAGTGTGGCCTAACTGAGGTTCTATACAGCTGCAACATGACTTGCCAATTCTTATACTCAATGCCCCGGCCAATGAAGACAAGCATGCCGTATGCCTTCTTGACTACCTTCTCCACCTGTGTTGTCCCTTTCAGTGACCTGTGGACCTGTACTCCTAGATCTCTTTGACTTTCAATACTCTTGAGGGTTCTACCATTCACTGTATGTTCCCTACCTGCATTAGACCTTCCAAAATGCATTACCTCACATTTGTCCGGATTAAACTCCATCTGCCATCTCTCCGCCCAAGTCTCCAAACAATCTAAATCCTGCTGTATCCTCTGACAGTCCTCAGCGCTATCCATAATTCCACTAATCTTTGTGTCGTCTGCAAACTTACTAAACAGACCAGTTACATTTTCCTCCAAATCATTTATATATACTACAAACAGCAAAGGTCCCAGCACTGATCCCTGCGGAACACGACTGGTCAAAGCCCTCCAATTAGAAAGGCATCCTTCCATTGCTACTCTCTGCTTTCTATGACGTAGTCAGTTCTGTATCCAACTTGCCAGCTCACCCCTGATCCCGTGTGACTTCACCTTTTGTACTAGTCTACCATGACGGACCTTGTCAAAGGCCTGACTGAAGTCCAGATAGACAACAGCCACTGCTCTACCTGCAGCAATCATCATTGTGACCTCCTAGAAAAACTCTATCAAGTTAGTGAGACACGACCTCCCCTTCACAAAACCGTGCTGCCTCTCACTAATACGTCCATTTGCTTCCAAATGGGAGTAGAACCTGTCTCGAAGAATTCTCCCCAGTAATTTCCCTCCCACTGATGTAAGGCTCACCGGCCTGTAGCTCCCTGGATTATCCTTGCTACCCTTCTTAAATAGAGGAACAACATTGGCTATTCTCCAGTCCTTTGGGATATCACCTGAAGACAGTGAGCATCCAAAGATTTCTGTCAAGGTCTCAGCAATTTCCTCTCCAGCCTCCTTCAGTATTCTGGGGCAGATCCCATCAGGCCCTTGGGACTTATCTACCTTAATATTGTTTAAGACGCCCAACACCTCGTCTTTTTGGATCTCAATGTGACCCAGGCTACCTACACACCCTTCTCCAGACTCAACATCTCCCAATTCCTCCTCTTTGGTGAACACCGATGCAAAGTATTCATTTAGTGCCTCGCCCATTTCCTCTGGCTCGACACATAGATTCCCTTGCCTATCCTTCAGTGGGCCAGCCCTTTCCCTGGCTACCCTCTTGCTTTTTATGTACGTGTAAAAAGCCTTGGGATTTTCCTGAACCCTATTTGCCAATGACCCCTTCTAGCCCTCCTGACTCCTTGCTTAAGTTACTTCCTACTTACCTAAGATTCCACACAGGTTTCGTCTGTTCCCAGCCTTTTATCCCTGACAAATGCCTCCTTTTTCTTTTTGACGAGGACTGCAATATCTCTCGTTCTCCAAGGTTCCCGAAAAGTGCCTTATTTATCCTTCTTCCTTACAGGAACATGCCGATCCTGAGTTCCTTTCAACTGACACTTGAAAGCCTCCCACAAGTCAGATGTTGATTTGCCCTCAAACATCCGCCCCCAATCTAGGTACTTCAGTTCCCGCCTAATATTGTTATAATTAGCCTTCCTCCAATTTAGCACATTCACCCTAGGACCACACTTATCCTTGCCCACCAGCACTTTAAAACTTACTGAATTGTGTTCACTGTTCCCGAAATGCTCCCCTACTTAAACTTCTACCACTCATTCTCAATACCAGGTCCAGTACCGCCCCTTACCTAGTTGGACAGTCTACATATTGTTTTAAGAAGCCCTCCTGGATGTTCCTTACAAACTCTGCCCCGTTTAAGCCCCTGGCACTAAGTGAGTCCCAGTCAATATTGGGGAAGTTGAAGTCTCCCATCACCACAACCCTGTTGCTTTTACTATTTTCCAAAATCTGTCTACCTATCTGCTCCTCTATCTCCCGCTGGCTGTTGGGAGGCCTGTTGAAAACCCCCCAACATTGTGACTGTGCCCTTCTTATTCCTGATCTCTACCCATAGAGCCTCACTGCCCTCTGAGGTGTCCTCCCGTAGTACAGCTGTGATATCCTCCCTAACCAGTAGCGCAACTCCGCCACCCCTTTTACATCCCCCTCTATCCCGCCTGAAACATCTAAATTCTTGAAATTTTAGCTGCCAATCCTGCCCTTCCCTCAACCAGGTGTCTGTAATGGCAACAACATCATAGTTCCAAGTGCTAATCCAAGTTCTAAGCTCATCTGCCTTACCCATAATACTTCTTGCATTAAAACATATGCACTTTAGGCCACCAGATCCGCTGTGTTCAGCAATTTCTCCATGTCTGCTCTGCCTCAGAGCCACACTGTTCCTATTCCCTAGTTCTCCCTCAATGCTCTCACCTTCTGACTTATTGCTACCGTGCCCACCCCCCTGCCATACTAGTTTAAACCCTCCCGTGTGACACTAGCAAAGCTCGCGGCCAGGATATTTATGCCTCTCCAGTTTAAATGCAACCCTTCCTTCTTATATAGGTCACACCTGCCCCGGAAGAGCTCCCAGTGGTCCATAATAACGGAAACCCTCCCTCCTACACCAGCTGTTTAGCCACGTGTTTAGCTGCTCTATCTTCCTATTTCTAGCCTCACTGGCACGTGGCACAGGGAGTAATGCGGAGATTACAACCCTAGAGGTCCTGTCTTTTAACTTTCTGCCTAGCTCCCTGAACTCCTTTTGCAGGACCTCATGCCCCTTCCTGCCTATGTCGTTAGTATCAATATGTACAACGACCTCTGCCTGTTTGCTGTCCCCCTTCAGGATGCCCTCTACCCGTTCGGAGACATCCTGGACCCTGGCACCAGGGAGGCAACATACCATCCTGGAGTCTCTTTCACGTCCACAGAAGTGCATCTCTGTGCCCCTGACTATCGAGACCCCTATTACTATTGCTCTTCTATGCGTTGACCCTCCCTTCTGAACATCGGAGCCAGCCGTGGTGCCACTGCTCTGGCTGCTGCTGTTTTCCCCTGATAGGCTATCCCCCCGACAGTATCCAAAGTGGTATACCTGTTCGAGAGGGGGACAACCACAGGGTATTCCTGCACTGACTGCCTGCCCTGTCTGGTGGTCACCCATTTCTCTGCCTGCACTTTGGGTGTGACCACATTTATATAACTGCTATATTTCCGCTTTCCGCCACCTGCATGCTCCTAAGTGCATCCAATTGCCGCTCCAACCGAACCATGCGGCCTGTGAGGAGCTCTAGTTCGGTGCACTTTCTGCAGATGAAGCCATCCGGGACGCTGGAAGCCTCCTGGACCTGCCACATCTCACAGTCAGAGCACTGCACCCCTCTAACTGACATTGCGGCAATTAATTAGTAAATTAAAGTTAAAAGTTAAAATGTAAAAAAAAATTACTGTTTCCTAGCACTAGATTTCTACGATAAATGTGAAAGCTAAATATAGTACTCTCCGATCTCTGGCTTAGATACCCCTCTAAATTATAATTAAGTAATTAGGGTTAATTAGTTAGCAATGCTGTTTTTTTTAAATTTAGTGTAGATTCCCAACCAGCCACTCAGGTCACAGCTTTTCTGTGATGTCACTTCAGTTACCCCCCCCCCCCCACATACACACACAATTTGAAAAGGTAATAAAAGTAAAAATTAGTAAAAATCACTTACTTACCTTCTGAGTGTCTTAGATGTTCTCAGGTTCCCGCCCTGACAGAGACTGCTCCTCCTCTGAATGGCTCCCAAAACTAGGCCGCGATCTTTTTAAATCTCCACCCCGACTCGCAGCTCCCGTTCTTTTTAAATCTTCGCTCCGACTCGCAGCTCCGGCTCTTTTTAAATCTCCACTCCGACTCGCAGCTCCCGCTCGTTTTAAATCTCCGCTCCGACTCGCAGCTCCAGCGCTTTTTAAATCTCCGCTCCGACTCGCAGCTCCTGCGCTTTTTAAATCTCCGCTCCGACTCGCAGCTCCCGCGCTTTTTAAATCTCCGCTCCGACTCGCAGCTCCTGAGCTTTTTAAATCTCCGCTCCGACTCGCAGCTCCCACGCTTTTTAAATGTCTGCACCGACTCGCAGCTCCCGCTCTTTTTAAATCTCCGCTCCGACTCGCAGCTCCCGCGCTTTTTAAATCTCCGCTCCGACTCGCAGCTCCCGCTCTTTTTAAATCTCTGCCCCGACTCGCAGCTCCGGCGCTTTTTAAATCTCTGCTCCGACTCGCCGCTCGCGCGCTTTTTAAATCTCCGCTCCGACTCGCAGCTCCCGCGCTTTTTATTCTCTGCTCCGACTCGCATCTCCCGCGCGTTTTAAATCTCCGCTCCGACTCGCAGCTCCTGCGCTTTTTAAATCTCCGTTCCGACTCGCAGCACCCGCTGTTTTTAAATCTCCGCTCCGACTCGCAGCTCCCGCGCTTTTTATTCTCCGCTCCGACTCGCATCTCCCGCGCTTTTTAAATCTCCTCTCCGACTCGCAGCTCCTGCGCTTTTTAAATCTCTGCTCCGACTCGCAGCTCCCGCTCTTTTTAAATCTCCGCTCTGACTCTCAGCTCCCACTCTTTTCAAATCTCCGCTCCGACTCGCAGCTCCGGCGCTTTTTAAATCTCCGCTCTGACTCTCAGATCCCGCTCTTTGTAAATCTCCGCTCCGACTCGCAGCTCCCACGCTTTTTAAATGTCTGCCCCGACTCGCAGCTCCCGCTCTTTTTAAATCTCCGCTCCGACTCGCAGCTCCCGCGCTTTTTAAATCTCCGCTCCGACTCGCAGCTCCCGCACTTTTTACGTCTTTGCCCCGACTCGCAGCTCCGGCGCTTTTTAAATCTCCGCTCCGACTCGCCGCTCCCGCGATTTTTAAATCTCCGCTCCGACTCGCAGCTCCTGCGCTTTTTATTCTCTGCTCCGACTCGCATGTCCCGCGCGTTTTAAATCTCTGCTCCGACTCGCAGCTCCTGCGCTTTTTAAATCTCCGCTCCGACTCGCAGCACCCGCTCTTTTTAAATCTCCGCTCCGACTCGCAGCTCCCGCGCTTTTTATTCTCCGCTCCGACTCGCATCTCCCGCGCTTTTTAAATCTCCACTCCGACTTGCAGCTCCTGCGCTTTTTAAATCTCCGCTCCGACTCGCAGCTCCCGCTCTTTTTAAATCTCCGCTCTGACTCTCAGCTCCCGCTCTTTTTAAATCTCCGCTCCGACTGGCAGCTCCGGCGCTTTTTAAATCTCCGCTCTGACTCTCAGCTCCCGCTATTTGTAAATCTCCGCTCCGACTCGCAGCTCCCGCTCTTTCTAAATCGCCGCTCCGACTCTCACCTCTCGCTCTTTTTAAATCTCCTCTCTGACTCGCAGCTCCGGTACTTTTTAAATCTCCGCTCCGACTCGCAGCTCCCGCTCTTTTTAAATCTCTGCCCCGACTCGCAGCTCCTGCGCTTTTTAAATCTCCGCTCCGAATCGCAGCTCCGGCGCTTTTTAAATCTACGCTCCGACTCGCAGCTCCCGCGGTTTTTAAATCTCCGCTCCGACTCGCAGCTCCCGCTATTTTCAAATCTCCGCTCCGACTCGCAGCTCCCGCGCTTTTTAAATCTCCGCTCCGACTCGCAGCTCCCGCGCTTTTTAAATCTCCGCTCTGACTCGCAGATCCCGCTCTTTTAAAATCTCTGCCCAGACTCGCAGCTCCCGCTCTATTTAAATCTCCGCTCCGACTCGCAGCTCCGGTGCTTTTTAAATCTCCGCTCCGACTCACAGCTCCCACGCTTTTTAAATGCCTGCCCCGACTCGCAGCTCCCGCTCTTTTGACATCTCCGCTCCGACTCGCAGCTCCCGCGCTTTTTAAATCTCCGCTCCGACTCGCAGCTCCCGCTCTTTTTAAATCTCTGCCCCGACTCGCAGCTCCGGCGCTTTTTAAATCTCTGCTCCGACTCGCCGCTCGCGCGCTTTTTAAATCTCCGCTCCGACTCGCAGCTCCCGCGCTTTTTATTCTCTGCTCCGACTCGCATCTCCCGCGCGTTTTAAATCTCCGCTCCGACTCGCAGCTCCCGCGCTTTTTAAATCTCCGCTCCGACTCGCAGCTCCTGCACTTTTTAAATCTCCGCTCCGACTCGCAGCTCCCGCTCTTTTTAAATCTCCGCTCTGACTCTCAGCTCCCGCTCTTTTCAAATCTCCGCTCCGACTCGCAGCTCCGGCGCTTTTTAAATCTCCGTTCTGACTCTCAGCTCCCGCTCTTTGTAAACCTCCGCTCCGACTCGCAGCTCCCACGCTTTTTAAATGACTGCCCCGACTCGCAGCTCCCGCTCTTTTTAAATCTCCGCTACGACTCGCAGCTCCCGCGCTTTTTAAATCTCCGCTCCGACTCGCAGCTCCCGCACTTTTTAAATCTCTGCCCCGACTCGCAGATCCGGCGCTTTTTAAATCTCCGCTCCGACTCGCCGCTCCCGCGCTTTTTAAATCTCCGCTCCGACTCGCAGCTCCCGCGCTCTTTATTCTCTGCTCCGACTCGCATCTCCCGCGCGATTTAAATCTCTGCTCCGACTGGCAGCTCCTGCGCTTTTTAAATCTCCGCTCCGACTCGCAGCTCCCGCTCTTTTTAAATCTCCGCTCTGACTCTCAGCTCCCGCTCTTTTTAAATCTCCGCTCCGACTCGCAGCTCCCGCTCTTTCTAAATCTCCTCTCCGACTCGCAGCTCCGGCACTTTTTAAATCTCCGCTCCGACTCGCAGCTCCCGCTCTTTTTAAATCTCTGCCCCGACTCGCAGCTCCCGCTCTTTTTAAATCTCCGCTCCGACTCGCAGCTCCCGCGCTTTTAAATCTCCACTCCGACTCGCAGCTCCCGCGGTTTTTAAATCTCCGCTCCGACTCGCAGCTCCCGCTATTTTCAAATCTCCGCTCCGACTCGCAGCTCCCGCGCTTTTTACATCTCCACTCTGACTCGCAGCTCCCGCGCTTTTTAAATCTCCGCTCTGACTCGCAGACCCCGCTCTTTTTAAATCTCTGCCCAGACTCGCAGCTCCCGCTCTTTTCAAATCTCCGCTCCGACTCGCAGCTCCGGCGCTTTTTAAATCTCCGTTCTGACTCTCAGCTCCCGCTCTTTGTAAACCTCCGCTCCGACTCGCAGCTCCCACGCTTTTTAAATGACTGCCCCGACTCGCAGCTCCCGCTCTTTTTAAATCTCCGCTACGACTCGCAGCTCCCGCGCTTTTTAAATCTCCGCTCCGACTCGCAGCTCCCGCACTTTTTAAATCTCTGCCCCGACTCGCAGATCCGGCGCTTTTTAAATCTCCGCTCCGACTCGCCGCTCCCGCGCTTTTTAAATCTCCGCTCCGACTCGCAGCTCCCGCGCTCTTTATTCTCTGCTCCGACTCGCATCTCCCGCGCGATTTAAATCTCTGCTCCGACTGGCAGCTCCTGCGCTTTTTAAATCTCCGCTCCGACTCGCAGCTCCCGCTCTTTTTAAATCTCCGCTCTGACTCTCAGCTCCCGCTCTTTTTAAATCTCCGCTCCGACTCGCAGCTCCCGCTCTTTCTAAATCTCCTCTCCGACTCGCAGCTCCGGCACTTTTTAAATCTCCGCTCCGACTCGCAGCTCCCGCTCTTTTTAAATCTCTGCCCCGACTCGCAGCTCCCGCTCTTTTTAAATCTCCGCTCCGACTCGCAGCTCCCGCGCTTTTAAATCTCCACTCCGACTCGCAGCTCCCGCGGTTTTTAAATCTCCGCTCCGACTCGCAGCTCCCGCTATTTTCAAATCTCCGCTCCGACTCGCAGCTCCCGCGCTTTTTACATCTCCACTCTGACTCGCAGCTCCCGCGCTTTTTAAATCTCCGCTCTGACTCGCAGACCCCGCTCTTTTTAAATCTCTGCCCAGACTCGCAGCTCCCGCTCTTTTTAAATGTCCGCTCCGACTCGCAGCTCCCGCGCTTTTTAAATCTCTGCCCCGACTAGCAGCTCCCGCCCTTTTTAAATCTCCGCTCCGACTCGCAGCTCCCGCGTTTTTAAATCTCCTCTCCGACTCTCAGCTCCCGCGCTTTTTAAATCTCTGCCCCGACTCGCAGCTCCCGCTCTTTTTAAATCTCCGCTCCGACACGCAGCTCCCGCGCTTTTAAATCTCCGCTCCGACTCGCAGCTCCTGCTCTTTTTAAATCTCTGCCCCGACTCGCAGCTCCCGCTCTTTTTAAATCTCCGCTCCGACTCGCAGCTCCCGCGCTTTTAAATCTCCTCTCCGACTCTCAGCTCCCGCGCTTTTTAAATCTCTGCCCCGACTCGCAGCTCCCGCTCTTTTTAAATCTCCGCTCCGACTCGCAGCTCCTGCTCTTTTTAAATCTCCGCTCCGACTCGCAGCTCCTGCTCTTTTTAAATCTCCGCTGCGACTCGTAGCTCCCGCGCTTTTTAAATCTCTGAAGGATAACGGTGACTTGATAGAGGTTTATAAGATGATATGGGGAATAGATAGAGTAGCCAGTCGGTGGCTTTTCCCCCGAGTGGAACACGCTATTACAAGCGGATATAAATGTAAGGTGAATGGTGTAAGATATAGAGGGGTTGTCAGATGTAGGTTCTTTACCCAGAGAGTAGTGGGGGCATGGTATGCACTGCCTCTGGTGCTCGATGAGTCGGAAACATTAAGGACCTTCAAGCGGCTATTGGAAAGGTACATGGATTACGGTAGAATGATGGGGTGTACATTAATTTGTTCCTATTCTGGGACAAACGTTCGGCACAACATCATGGGCCGAAGGTCCTTTTCTGCGCTGTATTTTTCAATGTTCTATGTTAAGTGCCTTTCCCAGCCGTACGTACCAGCCCCCAGCGAGCTCTCAGTGCTCGCCAGGAAAGCACCGTTAGTGCCCCCCAGCCAGCGCTGACAGTGCCCCTCACCGCTACCAGCCCTGCTAGTGCGCCCCAGAGTTCCCTGAATGCCCCAAGCCATCACTGACAGTGCACCCCACCCCTGCTAGTGACACGCCAGATACCTTCCAGCTTCCCCCTTACCTGCCAGTTCCTCCCCAAACAGCGCTGCCAGAGCCCCCACTTCCATCCCTGCGAGCCAGCCCTGCCAGTGCTCTACACAGCCAGCCCTGCCAGTGACCCCCGAGCTAAATCTGCCAGTGCCCCCCATCCAGACCTGCCATTCCCGCCCCCCCTCCCGCACCACAGTCAGACCTGACATCGCCCCCCACCCCAGCCAGTACTGCTGCCCCCGCCCCCCCCCCACACCCACGGTCGTGCCTCTGCAGGTCCCACCCGTGAGTCTGACTGCTGGCCGTTTTGTGAGTAAGTGTTCCGACTACCTTGATTGGCTCACTCGGTTGTGTGTTTGTTTTTCGTTCTCCTCATTGCCGACACGGTGTTGTCAGGCAGTTCGAGAGACATCCGATTGGCTGAGGTGATATTGAGCCTTATGATGCACCTCCTAATTCGCTGCGAAGCTGTCGGTCAGCGGCTGGATGTCTTGGTTGGCTGAGGGGTTGTTAGTGAGTTGTATTTTTGATTAATTTAATAGATTAATTTAATAGATGATGCAGCCGTATATTTCACCGCGATCTTGATCTGCTCCCTGAACCGCGACTGAGTCACCACATAAGTAAATGTGTTTGTGCAGCAATTTAAATCCATCAGCATGAATCCGACTTGTTGTAAATTATATTGAGGAAGGTTGAGGTAGTAAAATCCACTCACTTCGAGATAGGAAAATTTAATAACAGACACGGTCCAGAGGAGAATGAAAGTTCCGTAGATGCTGAAGAGTAAAATCATTGACTTCCTTCTGCTCTCCGTCTCTGGGTCTGTGCGATTGCCTCCATGACTCTGAGCCCTCAGTGCCTTCCGGACCCGACTGCTGAGTAAAATGTGTCTGACTGTCAGAGCGTTGGTCAACAGGATTGAGAACAACGGCATCAATGGGGTTAAAACCTGATCGAACCAGTTGTACCCAAACCATCCCGGGTCAGTGACAAAGCTGCTCTTTGTCCAACAGAACCACTGGATATTGTCGGATATCTCTCCAGGTTCATATATTAAGAACCAGGGGGTGTTTTTAGCACAGCGTAGGAGGCAGCTTGTTGATAGAACCACAGCAGCAGTTGTCCCGGTGCAATATTACGTTTTCAGTTTCTGGCAGTGAATGGCCACGAATCGAACAAAGGAGAACGTGACGGTTAACCAGACAGAACAGTCAGCGGTTGCAGACACCAGAGCAAGTTTAACACTACAAATAGGTGTGAGATTCAGTAAATTCCGAGGGAAATAATAACCATTGATCTTGTTTACTGTGGGGTTCATGACCATAAACAGCAGATCTGCCGCCCCCTTGGCCACCAGGTAGCGAGTGGTGCAGGTAGAGAGGCCACATTTCCCCGGACACAGAATCACAATTCCCATCAATTAACTGTCAGAGAGAGAAGGGAGAAGAACCTGTAAATTACTGATTAAACATAATCCGTGTCAGAAACAGGACAGGATTTCAGCATCTATGAAACGGCCAGTGGGTGGGTAGCAGTGTTGGTAGAAGAGCGGGCACAGAGATTAACATTGCAGAGCAGGACGTAGCAAATATAGTCCAAGTGTTTAAGATGTGGGAGAGGGGAAAATGTGAACTGCAACCCTGTCAGTTTAATGGCAGTTATAGGAAAACTTTAATGATTCAAGTACCTTTCGGAGAGAATATTTCTCATTTAGTCTGATTGACAGGATCAACTCAAAAAGGCCAAGTTTCCAAAACCGGATCCAAACATACCAGAGATTGTTATCCCTCCTCACTCTGAATTATTGAATAACAACCCGTATTGTACCATTCCCTGATCTGAAATACTGATTAAGTTTCGCTCCATGCCAGGATTATTGCAATCCTCCACGATCAATGGAAAAAATAAAATAAGCCCAGGACCTCCCCAGTTAATAATCATGGGACGAATTGAGCCTGTGCAGTTTCTGGAACATTCCCAGGGCACACACTTCCCAGGTACAGTCATTCATAAAGCACCCTCTCCCTGGAATACTCCATTGTCATGTTCCTAGAACCCCACATCACTCTGTTCCCAGGAATACATCCTCTCCCGGTGTGCAAACAATCCCTACAAGCTTTCCTCAGTAATATTCCCTCTCGGGCATTGGACATTCCCCAGGGTTCTCTTTCCAGGAATAGACTATCTCCAGAATAGGACACATTTCATTCGATTAAATAAACGGGATATTACAAAAACAAGGGCGTTACGATGAAGGAGAATGTTCCCAGTCTAAAGTTGTTGAATTGAAAGTTGAGTCCTGAGAGCTGTGACGTGAATTATTGGAAGGTTAGATGCTAATCCTCCAGCTCGCCTTGGGCTTCACTGGTTCCGTGAAGCAGGTCAAGGGCAGACATGTGGGCATGAGAGTAAAGTGCTGCGTTAAAATAGCCACATCATGAAGGCTGTGGTCATGCTTGAGGACTGAGTGAAGGTGGTTCAGAAAAGCGGCCAGCCAGTCTCTGTTTAGTTTCCCCAATGCAGAGGAGACGGTACTGGGAGCAGCGGATGCAGGAGATCAGATTGAAGTAAGTACAAGTGAAATACTGCTTCACCAGAAAGGAGAGTTTGCTGCCTGGAACCATGAGACGGGAGGAGGTAAAGGGACAGTTGTTGCACCGCCTTTGATTGCAATGGAAGGTGCCGTGGGAAGGGGAAGTGTTGTTGGGTGTGGTCGTGGAGTGGATAAGGGTGTCAAGGAGGGAACAGTACCTGAGGAATGTACAACATGTGGGGGGTGGTTCGGGAAAGAGGAAGATGTGTTTTGTGGAGGCCTTTTCAATAAGATGCAATGCCTGGACTGTGAGGTCAGATGCAATGCCTGGACTGCTATTTCTCTCTTGTTCAATGAATTGGTTCCTATTTGAATTGATTTTTGGAGCTCGCAAGTTGCTGGATTAGGGATTTTTCGCTGTCCACACTTTGAGCTCCAGTTTTGTAACTCTGATAAAGAAATGAGACAATGGTGGAGGTTTATCCTTTGAATGCGGAGGCCGGTGGTATGGAAAGTGAGATTTGGAGAACCTATCTCGTCGAATGCCTTCTTGACGACCTTTTCACCTGCGTTGCCACTTTCAGTGATGTGTGTCCATGTCCATCGAGTTCTCGCTGCCATCAATATTCTTAAGGGTCCTGCCATTTACTGTATATTTCCAATCTGTATTATGACACAATGCATTACCTCACATTTTCCTGATTAAACTCCATCTGCCATCTCCCTGCCCAAGTCTCCAACCGATCTCTATCCTGCTATACTCTGACAGTTCATAACTTCCTCAGATATAGGAGCGGAATTAGGCCATCAGACCCATCGAGTCTGCTCCGCCATTATATCATGCCTGACATGTTCCTCATCTGCTACCTACAATGTTACAGACAAAGAGCTGGAGTAGATCATTTATCCTCCCGAAACAAACACCCTCAATGTGATCGTGTCTGATCCCATCCAGGCCTCAAATCCACAGTCCTGCCCGTTCTCCATAATCCTACAACTCATTACCAATTTAAAATCTGTCTAATTCCTCCTTAAATTTACTCACTGTCCCAGCATCCACCACACTCTGGAATAGAGAATTACACAGATTCATAACCCTTTGTGAGAAATAGTTTTCCCTGAAATCTGTTTTAAATTTGCTACCTATTATTCTGCGATTCTTGCATCTCGTTTTGGAATGCCCACCAGAGGAAGCATCAACACTACGTCGATTTAATCCTTGTCTTTTAGCATCTATACTTCAATTTGATCTCCCCTCACTCTTCTAAACTCTAGAGAGTACATGCCGAAACTGTCCAATCTCTCTTCATCCGACAAACCTCTCATCTCTAGAATGAATCTAGTCAACCTCCTCTGAACTGGCCAACAGACACTACATCTTTCCTCAAATAAGGCTCTAAAACTGTGTACGAGACTCTTGGTGCGGTCTCACAAATGCCTTGTACAGTTGCAACAACATTTCCTTGTCTTTATACTCAATTCCTTTTGCCATAAATGCTAACATTCAATTTGATTTCCTTATTACCTGCTGCACAAGCCTGCTTGTTTTCTGTGACTCCTGCACAGGGACATCCAGGTCCATCTGCATCGGAGCACCCCAAAGTCTTTGCCCATTTAGATAATAGGCTGCTTTTCTATTATTTCGACCAAATACGTATCCATGTTCTTGGACCTCTGCTCTTTGTGTTTTTTATAAATGACTTGGAAGAGGAAGTGGAAGGGTGGATTAACAAGTTTGCCAATGGCACGAAGGTTGGGGGAGTTGTTGATAGTGTTGAGGGTTGTTGCAGGTTGCAACAGGACATTGACAGGATGCAGAGCTTGGCTGAGAAGGCCATCGGAGATTTAGGAACCGCCCAGCGATCAGGGAACAACTCCAGTATTGGAGAAATCGATCCAAGTGATCGGAACGTAGTCTAATCACTTGGGACCAGATACGGGATCCGCCCCGAAAGGCGCGAAGCCCCTGGGGACTATAAAGTAGAGTCCCCAAGTTCAATTCGTCCTTCTTGGCAGGGTCACTCAGCAACGCGAACCAACCCTTGACAGTAAACTGCCTAGCCGCCGCACCAACCAAGTACGTCTCCAGTCAATGCACGCTACGAGATAGGCGCTCCTAGCTACCAGTCAATGCCAGCTTTTGAATCCTGCAAACTCAGGATCGAACGAAAGGCCATGTGTTCCCCTGACCTGGTGGGCCAGTTCCGAAGCTAAGTATAGGCCTTTTAGTGATAGAGATAGTCTAGTACGTAGAGTTTTATGCATGAGTAGTGATTTACTGTGTATAATAAATGTGTTTTGATTTGAATCTTACTAATTGGTGTGTTGAGTTATTGATCACGACATGAACTTGAAACTCGTGGCGGTATCATAAAGATACCTGGCGACTCTCGAGTAAAGGTTGTTGAAACAGAGCAAATTAAGTAAAGACACAACGGGCAACGAATTAAGAGCCATCCAAAGTTAGCAACAGTATGGTGTGTTGACTTACATTAACAGGGGGATTGAGCTTAAGAGCCGCGAGGTTTTGCTGCAGCTTTATAAACCCCTGGTTAGGCCACACTTGGAATATTGTGTCCAGTTCTGGTCGCCTCATTATAGGAAGGATGTGGATGCTTTGCAGAGGGTGCAGAGGCGATTTACCAGGATGCTGCCTGGACTGGAGGGCATGCTTTAAGAAGAAAGATTCAGGGAGCTAGGGCTTTTCTCCCTGGAGCAAAGAAGGCAGAGAGGTGATTTGATAGCGGTGTACAAGGTGATGAGAGGCATGGATCGAGTGGATAACCACAGACCTTTCCCCAGGGTGGAAATGACTGTCACGAGGGGACATAACTTTAAGGCGATTGGTCGAAGGTATTGGGGAGATGTCAGAGGTAGGTTCTTTACACAGAGAGTGGTGGGTGTGTGGAATGCACTGCCAGCAGAGGTGGTGGAGTCAGAGTCATTAGGAACATTTAAGCGACTCTTGGACAGGCACATGGACAGCAGTAAATTGAAGGAGTGTAGGTTTGGTTGATCTTAGGTTAGGATAAATGGTCCGCACAACATCGTGGGCTGAAGGGCCTGTACTGTGTTGTATTGTTCTATGTTCAATGTTATCTCGACCTGCCACATTTTGGCACACTGTCCTCACCTATCTCTCTCCATTTGTAACGTTCTTATTTCGTTATTGCACCTTAGTGTCAAAACTACTTAAGTGTCATCTGCAAATTTGGCAATAGGAACTTCTATCCCTGTATCCAAGTCGTTAATATAGGTTTTGTATGGCTGGGGCCCAAGACCTAACCCTGTGGCACCCCGATTCCCGGCTTGGGTCTCTGTCTGTGCGGAGTCTGCACATTCCCCCCGTGTGTGCGTGGGTTTCCTCCGGGTCCTACGGTTTCCTCCCACAGTCCAAAGATGTGCAGGTTAGGTGGATTGGCCATGATAAATTGCCCCTAGTGTCCAAAATTGCCCTTAGTGTTTGGTGGGGTTACTGGGTTATGGGGATAGGGCGGAGGTGTGGACCTTGGGTAGGGTACTCTTTCTAATGGTCGGTGCAGACTCGATGGGCTGAATGGCCTCCTTCTGCACTGCAAATTATATGATTCTGTGATTAATTTAATCTTGCCATTCAGAATTCGAACCCATTTATCCCGAATCTGTCCCCTGTCAGCCAGCCAGTCTTCTATCCACGCCAATAAATAACTCCTACCCCATGTGATCTCACCTTGTGAATCAATCTTCTGTGCTGCACCATATCAAATACTGCCGGAAGTCCAGATTTACGGCAGTTACAGAATCCCCATTATCCACTTTGCTTGTTACATCTTCGAAAAACTCAGCAAATTAGTCAAACGTGATTTGCCCTTCAAAAAACCATATTGACTCTGATGGATAGAGCTTTTGCTTTCCTTAAATGTCCTGATATTACATCCTTGATAATTGATTCTCAAAAGTTTCCAATAACAAATGTTAAAGTAATTAGTCTGTAATTTCCTTCTTCTGCCTCCCTCCATCTTTGAATATGGACGTTACGTTAGTATTTTTCCAATCCACTGGAATCTTCCCCATGTCCATGTAATTTTGGAATTTCATAACCAATGGATCCACTACATCTGCTGTAACTTTCTTTAACGCCCGAGGATGTAGGACGCCAGGCCCTGGGGACTTGGTTTCCCTCAATCCCAAGAGTTTGTTGAGGGGTCCCTTTCCCTATTGATGCTCATAGTTCCAAGTTCCAATCATTCTGTTACCTCTGAAATGTCTGTTCCCATAGGTACTAGTGTCCTCCATCGTGGAAACTGAGGCAAATGTTGATTTAGCATCTCTGTCATTCCTGTGTTCCCCATTAGTAACTCTCCGGTTTCATCTTCCAAGAGGCCGACATTAACCTTAGCGACTGTCTTCCCTTTTATGTACCTGTAGAAACTTTTGCCATCCTTTTTGATATTCCATGCTCGTTTGCTTTCGTAATGTACCTTATTTGTTTTTATTACTTTTTTAGTATCCCTCTGTTTATGTTTGAAAATGTCCCAATCTTCCAGTCTGCCACTGGACTTCGCAATATGATATAACGTAGTTGTTTTCTTTATAACGTGCTTGATCTCGTTGTTTAGTCATTGATTTTTTTTTTACACATTCTCCCATATTTCTTCCTCTCGGGGATATATTTTAGTTGTGAGGAATTGAGTATCTTCTGAAACAATTGCCACTGCTCATCAGCTGTCCTACCTTTTAGCTTTCCTGCATAATACATGGGCCAAATCTGACCATGTCTATGTAATTTCGTGAATAATAGTGTGGGACTCCACTTTCTCGCCCCCAAACTGAATCTTTGATTCCACCATACTATGGTCACTACTTCCTCGTGGAACCTAAACTATGAGGTAATTAATTAATTCCTCCTCATTGTAAAATACCAAATCGGAAGTCGCCTCCTCCCTGGTTGGTTCCCCATCATTACTGTTCCAGGTAACAATCTCCAATGCATTCAATGAAATCAGCCTCCAGGTCACCCTTGCCTATTTGATTCCTCAAGTCTATGTGCATATTAAAATTAAAGTTCATTATTGCCATACCTTCCTTCTAAGTCCTCAGTATTTACTGGTTTATCATGTACCGTACTGTAGAACCATTGTTTGGGGGCCTATAGATGACTCGTACCAAGGACTTCTTCCCTTTGTTATTTCTTATTTCTGCCCAGATTGATTCAACATCTTGATCTCCGTGCTTATGTCATTTCTCATTCCAGCACTGATCCCTTTCCTCACCAGCAGGGAGACGGCATCTCCTTTTCCTTTCAGCTTATCTTTCTGAAATAGTGCGTAACTTTCGATATTCAATTCCGAAATCTGGTCTCTCTGTGACCACGTTTTAGGAAACCCCACCAAGTCATATCCTGTTTTAATTTGCGCTGTTGCTCATTAAGTTTGTTACGACTACTTCATGCATCTAGAAAGAAACGTTTTAAATTTGTTTCAATTTTAGATTTCCCAACTCTTCTATAATTCCTTGGTACCTAAGAACATAAGAACATAAGAACTAGGAGCAGGAGTAGGCCACCTGGCCCCACGAGCCTTCTCCACCATTCAATGAGATCATGGCTGATCTTTTGTGGACTCAGCGCCACTTTCCGGCCCGAACACCATAACCCTTAATCCCTTTATTCTTCAAAAAACTATCTATCTTTATCTTATAAACATACATAAAGACAGTCACCAGTTCTGTCCCTCCCTTTTATTTTCTGGTAACCTTCCACCACATTGTTAACTTGAACTCTTACCTCCTCCTTTAAATTGGGTTTTCCAATTTCCCCGAAAATGACCGCCCCCCCCCCCCCAACGCATCGTTATCCGCAATTTCACCAACCATTGTATCGTCCACAAACGTATTAATCAAATCTGTTACATTTCCCTCCATATTGTTTTATTTATTACAAACAGCAAATGTCCCAGCACTGATCATTGAGGATGGCCACTAGTCACTGCCCTCCATTCAGAATCGCACCCTTCCACTGTTACCCTCGGTCCTCAATGACCGAGCCAGTAATGTGTCCATCTTGACAGCTCACCTCTGATCTGTGATTTCACCTTCTGTATCAGCCTTCCATAGGGGCCTTGTCAAATGCCTTACCGAAGTACATGTAGGCAACATCCACTGCCCTACTCTCATCAATCAGAGGTCATGGAGGCGGAGGAACTGGGAGAATGGATGTAGGATCTGTACACGAGGGAACTGTGGATTCGGCGGGTTGTTATGAAAATAGGTCGTCAGTCGATCGCTGCAAATGAGGACAGATAGGTGAAGGAAGGGAATGGGAGGGCCGCAGATGTACTCTGTAAACGTGAAAGAGAGTGAGTGGAGGTGGGGTGTGGGTACATAGAACATAGAAAATACAGCACAGAACAGGCCCTATGGCCCACGATGTTGTGCCGAACCTTTGTCCTCGATTAATCAGAGATTATCATTGAATTTACAGTGCAGAAGGAGGCCATTCGGCCCTTTGAGTCTGCACCGGCTCTTTGAAAGAGCACCCTACCCAAACTCAACACGTCCACTCAACACCAAGGGCAATTTTGGACATTAAGGGCAATTTATCCTTGGCCAATTCACCTAACCGGCACATCTTTGGTCTGTGGGAGGAAACCGGAGCACCCGGAGGAAACCCACGCAGACACGGGGAGGACGTGCAGACTCCGCACAGACAGTGACCCAAGCCGGAATCGAAACTGGGACCCTGGAGCTGTGAACCAATTGTGCTATCCACAATGCAACCGTGCTGCCCTTGAGAACAAATAAATCTACACTATATCATTTTACCGTAATCCATGTACCTATCCAATAGCTGCTTGAAGGTCCCTAATGTTTCCGACTCAACTACTTCCACAGGCAGTGCATTCCATGCCCACACTACTCTCTGGGTAAAGAACCTACCTCTGATATCCCTCCTATATCTTCCACCTTTCACCTTAAATTTATGTCTCCTTGTAATGGTTTGTTCCACCCGGGGAAAAAGTATCTGACTGTCTACTCTATCTATTCCCCTGATCATCTTATGAACCTCTATCAAGTCGCCCCTCATCCTTCTCCGTTCTAATGAGAAAAGGCCTAGCACCCTCAACCTTTCCTCGTAAGACTTACTTTCCATTCCAGGCAACATCCTGGTAAATCTTCTTTGCACCTTTTCCAAAGCTTCCACACCCTTCCTAAAATGAGGCGACCAGAACTGTGCACAGTACTCCAAATGTGGCCTTACCAATGTTTTGTACAGCTGCATCATCACCTCACGGCTCTTAAATTCAATCCCTCTGTTAATGAACGCGAGCACACCATAGGCCTTCTTCACAGCTCTATCCACTTGAGTGGCAACTTTCAAAGATGTATGAACGTAGACCCCAAGATCGCTCTGCTCCTCCACATTGCCAAGAACTCTACCGTTAACCCTGTATTCCGCATTCATATTTGTCTTTCCAAAATGGACAACCTCACACTTTTCAGGGTTAAACTCCAACTGCCACTTCTCAGCCCAGCTCTGCATCCTATCTATGTCTCTTTGCAGCCGACAACAGCCCTCCTTACTATCCACAACTCCACCAATCTTCGTATCGTCTGCAAATCTACTGACCCACCCTTCAACTCCCTCATCCAAGTCATTAATGAAAATCACAAACAGCAGAGGACCCAGAACTGATCCCTGCGGTACGCCATTGGTAACTGGGATCCAGGCTGAATATTTGCCATACACCACCACTCTCTGACTTCTATCGGTTAGCCAATTCGTTATCCAACTGGCCAAATTTCCCACTATCCCATGCCTCCTTATTTTCCGCATAAGCCTACCATGGGGAACCGAATCAAATGCCTTACTAAAATCCATGTACACTACATCCACTGCTTTGCCTTCATCCACATGCTTGGTCACCTCCTCAAAGAATTCAATAAGACTTGTAAGGTAAGACCGACCCCTCACAAATCCGTGCTGACTATCCGTAATCAAGCAGTGTCTTTCCAGATGCTCAGAAATCCTATCCTTCAGTACCCTTTCCATTACTTTGCCGACCACTGAAGTAAGACTAACTGGCCTGTAATTCCCTGGGTTATCCCTAGTCCCTTTTTTGAACAGGGGCACGAGATTCGCCACTCTCCAACCCCCTGGTATCACCCCTTTTGACAGTGAGGACGAAAAGATCATTGCCAACGGCTCTGCAATTTCATCTCTTGCTTCCCATAGAATCCTTGGATATATCCCGTCAGGCCCGGGGGACTTGTCTATCCTCATGTTTTTCAAAATGCCCAACACATCTTCCTTCCTAACAAGTATTTCCTCGAGCTTATTAATCTGTTTCACACTGTCCTCTTCAACAATATCGCCCCTCTCATTTGTAAATACAGAAGAAAAGTACTCGTTCAAGACCTCTCCTATCTCTTCAGACTCAATACACAATCTCCCGCTACTGTCCTTGATCGGACCTACCCTCGCTCTCGTCATTCCCATATTTCTCACATAATAGGGTAGGTTGGAAACAAAATCGATTAATGTTTCCAAGTCCAGACAGAATCATAAAGTGTCACCAATACAGTCATCGTTCTAACATAAATTGAGTTGTGGGATGGGACCTGAGTAGAACTGGTACAAGGAGTGTTCACATAACACACAAATTGGCAGAAATAGCGGGGCCCAAGAGTTTTCACATAGTTACACCTTTTATTTGGAAGACGTAAGACAAGTTAAAGGAGAAATGATTGAGTGACAGCACGACGTAGGAAGGTCACGGATTGCCCGGCCTGCGATCAAGGCAGAAACTGAGAGCTCTCAGACTCACCTGTTGGGGTACGGAGATGTAGAGGGATTGGACATCCAAAGTAACGATTAGGCGGTTAGGACCAGGGTAATAGACATTGTTTCTATGATATACGGGACCAGAGGAATCAGGAATCATAGAATCCCTACTGTGCATAAGAAGGTCATTCGGCCCATTAAGTCTACACCGAACCGCTTCAAGAGTACCTCACCCAAGCTCACTGCCCCGCCCTATCCCATTATCTACTTATTCTAACCGAAACATATTTTTAGATAATAAGGAACAATATAGCGTGACCAATCGAACCTAACCTACACACATTTTGACAGTGGGAGGAAACCGGGGCATCCGGAAGAAACCACACAGACATGGGGGGAAAGTACAAACCACACAGCCAGTCAACCAAGGCGGGAATTGAACCCGGGTCCCTGGTGCTGTGAAACAGCATTGGCGCCACCGTGCCACCAATGTCGTTGGGAATGGACAGCACAGGGGAGAGAGGATGGAGTCAAGAAAGGAAGCAGAAAGACTGCTGGGGCTGGAAGAGGCTGAAATAATGGATATCCTGGAACTTGGGTTACATTGGATTGGATTTGTTTATTGTCCAGTGTCCCAAGGCACAGTGAAAAATGTTGTTCTCCGTACAGTCCAGAAGGATCATCCCATACATGACAGAAATACATAGGGCAAACATAAAATACACAATGTAAATACCTAGACATAGGCATCGGGTGAAGTATGCAGTAACTGTCCATGTCGACTTTGCACATTTTCCCCTTGTTTGCGTGGGTTTCGCCCCACAACCCAAAGATGTGCAGGCCAGGTGGATTGGCCACGCTCAATTGTCCCTTAATTGGAAAAAATGAATTGGGTACTCTAAATTTTTATTTTAAAAATAAATAGTAGGAAAAATGGAATGAAAATTCTGAGAAGAAACTCTAGTAACGCATTACAATAAATAGTCGGCACATATTCCAAAATCAACATCATTCCTGCCAAATGTGATTGAACAATTTCGATAACTATCATATATGATAGAGTTGATTAGCATGGCTGATGTTCAATAATTAGATTTTCTAAAGGCCTTCAGTAAGATCTGACATAACAGACTTATGAGTAATGGCAGAACAAGTGGAGTTAGGGGACACAGGAGCAGAATGGACAGCAACCCGGAGAAACACACTGAGAACAGGTAGATAAGTAAAAGGGATTTAGTCGGATTGGAGGAAGGTGGGAAGTGATGTCCACAAGGATAAGCACTGCGGTCACTCTCCTCCACCATTTTCATCACAAATATGGAATCGGGAATCAGAATGATCATTACAGAATTTGCAGACAAATCCATTTTGAGAGTCATTATCATGTGAGAGTGCCTTTAAGAAATGGATGTTTACGGAATGTACCTTTAAGAAAATGCAGTGATGTTAGAGTGTGGGTGTAGCTGGGCTTTAGGTCAGCCATTTTGCATTTTTTTTAGTTTTGCAGTATGAAAAGAGCTTGGCAGTGTCTGTGTTGCAGTGAGCTGGATCTCTGCCATGAAAGACTATCTCTGGATCATTAGGGTGATTTAAACTCATAACAGTAAAGCCTTTAATGTGATGTGATTCTGTTTAAAGGTGTTAAGTCTCTTGGAAGTTTGAAGGAATATTTTCAAGATTTAATTACTGTTGCAATATTTTCGGAGTTATCTTTGAAGTAAGGGGTGTTAAGGATCCAATGTTTATTTAAGATGTTAAGTTGAGTGCATTGAATAAACATTGTTTTGTGTTTAAAAACCCAAGTGTCCATAATTGTAATCCCAGCTCGAGGGAATAAGCCGTGTGCTAGGAAAAGCAACACATACATTAAAGGGGGAGGTTGGTTGAACTCCATGATACGTTTTGGGGTTCTGAAAACGCCTCGCCCATAACAGTCATGATGTGGAGATGGGTCGTTGGACTGGGGTGAGAACAGTAAGAAGTGGGTAGAGTTGAGGAACCACAAAGGCAAAAAAAACATAATGGGAGTTATGTACAGGCCTGCTAACAGTGGCCAGGACCGGGGGCACAAAATGCACCACGAAATAGAAAGTGCATGTCAGAAAGGCAAGGTCACAGTGATCATGGGGGACTTCAATATGCAGGTGGACTGGGTAAATAATGCTGCCAGTGGACCCAAGGAAAGGGAATTCACTGAATGTTTACAGGAGGGCTTTTTGGAGCAGCTTGTGATGGAGCCCACGAGGGAACAGGCCATTCTGGACTTAGTGTTATGAAATGAGCCAGACTTGATTAAAGACCTTAAAGTAAGGGAGCACTTAGGAGGCAGTGATCAGAATATGGTAGAATTCAATCTCCAATTTGAAAGAAAGACGGTAGAATCAGATGTAAAGGTGTTACAGTTAAATAAAGGTAACTACAGGGGAATGAGGGAGGATCTGACGAAAATCGACTGGGAGCAGAGCCTAGTGGGAAATACAGTAGAACAGCAATGGCAGGAGCTTCTGGGAGTAATTGAGGACACAGTACAGAGGTTCATACCAAAGAAAAGAAAGGTTACCAGAGGAGGGATTAGGCAGCCATGGCTGACAAAGGAAGTTAGGGAATGCAACAAAGCAAAAGAGAAAGCCTATAATGTGGCAAAGAGTAGTGGGAAGTCAGAAGATTGGGAAGGCTACAAAACCAAACAGAGGATAACAAAGAGAGAAATAAGGAAAGAGAGGATCAAATTTGAAGGTAGGCTAGCCAGTAACAATAGGAATGATAGTAAAAGTTTTTTAAAATACATTAAAAACAAACGGGAGGCAAAAGTTGGCATTGGGCCGCTCCAAAATGACGCTGGTAATTTTGTGATGGGAGACAAGGAAATAGCTGAGGAACCGAATAAGTACTTTGCGTCAGTCTTCACAGTAGAAGACATGAGTAATATCCCAACAATTCCGGAGAGTCAGGGGGCAGAGTTGAATATGGTAACCATCACAAAGGAGAAAGTGCTAGAGAAACTAAGAGGTCTAAAAATTGATAAATCTCCGGGCCCAGATGGGCTACATTCTAGGGTTGTAAAGGAGATAGCTGAAGAAATAGTGGAGGCGTTAGTTATGATCTTTCAAAAGTCACTGGAGTCAGGGAAAGTCCCAGAGGATTGGAAAATCGCAGTTGTAACCCCCTGTTGAAGAAGGGAACAAGGAAAACGATGGAAAATTATAGGCCAATTGGCCTAACCTCGGTTGTTGGCAAGATTCTAGAATCCATTGTTAAGGATGAGATTTCTAAATTCTTGGAAGTGCAGGGTCGGATTAGAAAAAGTCAGCATGGATTTAGTAAGGGGAGGTCGTGCCTGACAAACCTGTTAGAGTTCTTTGAAGAGATAACAAATAGGTTAGACCAAGGAGAGCCAATGGATGTTATCTATCTTGACTTCCAAAAGGCCTTTGATAAGGTGCCTCACGGGAGACTGCTGAGTAAAATAAGGGCCCATGGTATTCGAGGCAAGGTACTAACATGGATTGACGATTGGCTGTCAGGCAGAAGGCAGAGAGTTGGGATAAAAGGTTCTTTTTCGGAATGGCAATCGCTGACGAGTGGTGTCCCGCAGGGTTCAATGTTGGGGCCACAGCTGTTCTCTTTATATATTAACGACCTAGATGACGGGACTGGGGACATTCTGGCTAAGTTTGCCGATGATACAAAGATAGGTGGAGGGGCAGGTAGCATGGAGGAGGTGGGGAGGCTGCAGAAAGATTTAGGCAGTTTAGGAGAGTGGTCCAAGAAATGGCTGATGAAATTCAACGTGGGCAAGTGCGAGGTCTTGCACTTTGGAAAAAAGAATAGAGGCATGGACTATTTTCTAAACGGTGACAAAATTCATAATGCTGAAGTGCAAAGGGACTTGGGAGTCCTAGTCCAGGATTCTCTAAAGGTAAATTTGCAGGTTGAGTCCGTAATTATGAAAGCAAATGCAATGTTGTCATTCATCTCAAGAGGCTTGGAATATAAAAGCAGGGATGTACTTCTGAAGCTTTATTAAGCATTAGTTAGGCCCCATTTAGAATACTGTGAGCAATTTGGGCCCCACACCTCAGGAAGGACATACTGGCACTGGAGCGGGTCCAGCGGAGATTCACAAGGATGATCCCAGGAATGGTAGGCCTAACATACGATGAACGTCTGAGGATCCTGGGATTATATTCATTGGAGTTTAGGAGGTTGAGGGGAGATCTAATAGAAACTTACAAGATAATGAATGGCTCAGATAGTGTGGATGTAGGGAGTCACTTTACAACACAGATGATGAGAAATTTCTTCAGCCAGAGAGTGGTGGGTCTGTGGAATTCATTGCCACAGAGGGCGTTGGAGGCCGGGACGTTGAGTGTCTTTTAGACAGAAGTTGATAAATGCTTGATTTCTCGAGGAATAAATGGCTATGGAGAGAGAGCGGGTAAATGGAGTTGAAATCAGCCATGATTGAATGGTGGAGTGCACTCGATGGGCCGAATGGCCTTATTTCCGCTCCTATGTATTATGGTCTATGGTCTTACAGCCAGCACTGCCAGTGCTCCCGCCGTCCCTCAGCCAGCGCTGCCATTGCTACCCCTACAGCCAGCACTGCCAATGCCACTCCACTGCCATCACTGCCAGTGCACCCCCCGCCCCACAGCCAAATCTGCCAGTGCTCCCCCACAACCAGCACTGCCAGCTCTCCCCATTCACAGCCAGCACTGCCAGTGCTCCCCACAGCCAGCACAGCCAGTGCACCCACCACAACCAGCACTGCCAGTGCACCACCCCACAGTGAGCACGGCCAGTGCTCCCCGCAGCCAGCACTGCAAGTGCTCGCCCCTCACAGCCAGCACTACTAGTGCTCACCCCCACGGCCTGCACTGCCATGCCCCACCCACACACAGCATTGCCAGTGCACCCCCACGCCCCACAGCCAACGCTGCCAGTGCTCAGCCCCCCACGGCTATCCCTGCCAGTGCTCCCATCCACATACAGCACTGCCAGTGCACCCCCCCACGTCCCAATGCCAGCACTGCCAGTGCTCAGCCCCCCACAGCCAGCCCTGCCAGCGCTCCGACCCACATCCAGCACTGACAGTTCTCCCCACAGAGAGAACTGCCAGTGCTCCTCAGCAGCCAGCACTGCCAGTGTTCCCGCCCTCCCGCAGCCAGAACTGCCAGTGCTCCCAAGCCAGCACTAGAAAAGCCCACCAACAGGCAACACTGCCAGTGCTGCCCCCACAACCAGCACTGCCAGTGTTCCCTCTCTGAGCCAGCGTTGCCAGAGATCCCCACAGCCAGCCCTGCCAGTGCTCCCACCCACGGTCAGCACTGCCAGTGCGCCACCACTGGCAGAAATGCCAGTGCTCCCCAACAGGCAGCACAGCCATTGCTCCCGCCCTCCCACAGCCAGAACTTCCTGTGCTCCCTCCACAGCCAAGGGTCCCAGTGCTGCCCAAACAACCAGCACTGACAGTGTTCCCCCTCACAGCCAGCACTGCCAGTGCTCCCGCCCTCCCACAGCCAGCACTGCCAGTGCTACCCCTACAACCGGCACCGCCAATCCCCCTCACAGCCAACACTGCCAGTGCTCCCAGGAACCAGCACTGCCAGTGCTCCCCTCACTGCCAGCACTGCCAGTGCTCCCCACAACCAGCACTGCCAGTGCTCCCCTCACATCCAACACTGCAATTCCCCTCCCACATCCAGCACTGCCAGTTCTCCCCAGACACAGCACTGACAGTGCTCCCCCATCACAGCCAGCACTACCGGTGCTCCCCACAACCAGCACTGCCAGTGCTCCTCAGAACAAACACTCCCAGTGTTCCAAGCCTCCCACAGCCAGCAGTACCTGTGCTCCCCCATCAGCCAACACTGCCAGTGCTCCCCACAGCCAACACTGCAAGTGCTTCCATCCCCCCCATAGTTAGCACTGCCGATGCAGCCCCACACATCTAGCACTGCCAGTGCGCCTCCCCATAATCTAGCACTGCCAGTGCTCCCACACACAGCCCGCATTGCCAGTGCTCCCCACAGCCAGCACTGCCTGTGCACCCACCACAAAGCCAGCATTGCCAGTGCTCCCCTACAGCCAGTACTGTGAGTGCTCAGCCTCACATTAAGCACTTCCAGTGTACCCCCTCACAGCCAGCACTTCCAGTGCTCCCCACAGCCAGCAGTGCAAGTGCTCCCCACAAAGCCAGCACTGGCTGTGCCCTCCCCCCCCCCCCAAGGCCAGCACTACCAGTGCTCCCCACACGCAGCACTGCAAGCGCTCCCCCTCACATCAACACCCCGAGAGCTCCCCACAGCCAGCACTGCCAGTGCTCCCCACACAGCCAGCACTATCAGTGCTCCCCCCACACATCCAGCACTGTCAGTGCTCCCCCACGCCAGCACTGACTGCGCACCCCACAAAAAGCCAGCATTGTCAGTGCTCCCCCTACAGCCAGCACTGCCAGTTATCCCCACAGCCATCACTGCCATTGCTTCTCAACAACCAGCACTCCCAGAGCTCCTCCACACAACCTGCATTGCCAGTTCTCCCCTCACAGACAGATCTGTCAGTGCTCCCACCACACAGCCAGCAATGTGAGTGCTCAGCCTCACAATGAGCACTGCCAGTGCTCCCCCTCATAGCCAGCACTGTCAGTGCTCCCCCCAAAGCCAGAACTGTAAGCCCTCCTCCTCACAACCAGAATTGCCAGGGCTCCCCTCACAGACAGCACTGTCAGTGCTCCCACAGCACAGCCAGCACTGTCAGTGCTCCCCCACACAGCCAGCACTGTCAGTGCTCCCCACACAGCCAGAACTGTCAGTGCACTCCTCACACAGCCAGCACTGTCAGTGCTCCCACTACACAGCCAGCACTGTCAGTGCTCATCCACATAGCCAGCACTGTCAGTGCTCCCCCAGCGCAGTCACTGCTCCCCACACAGCCAGCACTGTCAGTGCTCTCCCCACACAGCCAGCACTGTCAGTGCTCCCCCAGCACAGCCAGCACAGTCAGTGCTCCCCACACAGCCAGCACTGTCAGTGCTCTCCCCACACCGCCAGCACTGTCAGTGTTCTCACCCACACAGCCAGCACTGTCAGTGCTCCCCCACACAGCCAGCACTGTCAGTGCTGCCCTACACAGCCAGCACTGTCAGTGCTCCCACCAGACGCCAGCACTGTCAGTGCTCCCACCACACAGCCATCACTGTCAGTGCTCCCCCCACACAGCCAGCACTGTCAGTGCTCTCACACACACAGCCAGCACTGTCAGTGCTACCCCACACAGCCAGCACTGTCAGTGCTCCCACCACACAGCCAGCACTGTCACTGCTCCCCCACGCAGCCAGCACTGTCAGTACTCCCCCACAGCCAACACTGCCTGTGCAACCCCCACAAAACCAGGATTGTCAGTGCTCCCCTACAGCCAGCACTGCCAGTCATCCCCACAGCCAGCACTGCCACTGCTTGCCAACAACCAGCACTCACAGAGCTCCTCCTCACAAGCAGCATTGTCAGTGCTCCCCCACACAGACAGCACTGTCAATGCTCCCCCCACACAGCCAGCACTGTCAGTGCTCCCCCCGCAGAGCCAGCACTGTCAGTGCCCCCCCCCCCGCACAGCCAGCACTGTGAGTGCTCAGCCTCACATTGAGCGCTGCCAGAGCTCCCCCTCATAGCCAGCACTGCCAGTGCTCCCCCAAAGCCAGCACTGTAAGCGCTCCTCCTCACAACCAGCATTGCCAGTGCTCCCCTCACAGCCAGCACTGCCAGTTCTCCCCTCACAGCCAGCACTGTCAGTGCTCCCACTACACAGCCAGCACTGTCAGTGCTCCCCCGAAACAGCCAGCACTGTCAGTGCTCCCCCCACAGAACCAGCACTGTCAGTGCTCTCACTCACACAGCCAGCACTGTCAGTGCTCCCCCCACACAGCCAGCACTGTCAGTGCTCCCCCACACAGCCAGCACTGTCAGTGCTCCCCCACACAGCCAGCACTGTCAGTGCTCCCCCCACACAGCCAGCACTGCCTGTGCTCCCCACACAGCCAGCACTGTCAGTGCTCTCCCACACAGCCAGCACTGTCAGTGCTCCCCCCACACAGCCAGCACTGTCAGTGCTCTCACCAACACAGCCAGCACTGTCAGTGCTCTCACCCACACAGCCAGCACGGTCAGTGCTCCCCCCGCACAGCCAGCACTGTCAGTGCTCTCACAAACACAGCCAGCACTGTCAGTGCTCCTCACGCAGAGTCAGCACTGTCAGTGCTCCCACCACACACTCTGCACTGTCAGTGCTCCCCCCGCACAGTCAGCACTGTCAGTGCTCCCACCACACAGCCAGCACTGTCAGTACTCCCCCACACAGCCAGAACTGTCAGTGCTCCCACACACAGCCAGCACTGTCAGTGCTCCCCAGGCACAGCCAGCACTGTCAGTGCTCCCCCCACACAGCCAGCACTGTCAGCGCTCCCAACACACATCCAGCACTGTCAGTGCTCCCCACACACAGCCAGCAATGTCAGTGCTCCCCCCGCACAGCCAGCACTGTCAGTGCTCCCACTACACTGCCAGCACTGTCAGTGCTCATCCACACAGCCAGCACTGTCAGTGCTCCCCACGCACAGCCAGCACAGTCAGTGCTCCCCCACACAGCCAGCACTGTCAGTGCTCTCAACCACACAGCCAGCACTGTCAGTGCTCCCCCACACAGCCAGCACTGTCAGTGCTCCCCCCACACAGCCAGCACTGTCAGTGCTCTCCCCACACAGCCAGCAATGTCAGTGCTCCCAACACACAGCCAGCACTGTCAGTGCTCCCCAGGCACAGCCAGCACTGTCAGTGCTCCCCCCACACATCCAGCACTGTCAGTGCTCCCCACACACAGCCAGCAATGTCAGTGCTCCCCCCGCACAGCCAGCACTGTCAGTGCTCCCCCACACAGCCAGCACTGTCAGCGCTCCCAACACAGCCATCACTTTCAGTGCTCCCACCACACAGCCAGCACTGTCAGTGCTCCCCACACAGCCAGCACTGTCAGTGCTCCCCCCACACAGCCAGCACTGTCAGTGCTCCCCCCACACAGCCACCACTGTCAGTGCTCCCCCACACAGCCAGCACTGTCAGTGCTCCCACCACACAGCCAGCACTGCAAGCGCTGCTCCTCATAACAGCACTCCTCGTGCTCCCCACACAGCCAGAACTTCCAGTGTTCCCCCCACAGCCAGCAGTGCCAGTGCTCCCCACAAAGCCAGCACTGGCTGTGCTCACCTTCCCCAAGGCCAGCACTGCCAGTGCTCCCAACCAAGACAAGAACTTGCAGTGCTCCCGTACTCAGCCAGCGCCTCCAGTGCTCCCCACACAGCCAGCACTGTCAGTGCTCCCCACAGCCAGCATTGCCTGCGCTCCACCCCACAGCCAGCGCTGCCAGTGCTCCCGCCCCCCCCACACACAGCACTGTCAGTGCTCCCCCACAGCGAGCACTGCCAGTGCTCCCCCCCCACACAGCCAGCACTGTCAATGCTCCCCCATAGCCAACAATGCCTCTGCTCCCCCTCACAGTGCTCCCACCCAAGGCCTGCACGTGCAGTGCTCCCCTACACAGCTAGCACTGCCAGTGCTCCCACAGCCAGCATTGCCTGCGCTCCACCCCACAGCCAGCACTGCCAGTGCTCCCGCCCCACACCCCCGCAGCCAACACTGCCAGTGCTCCTCATAGCCAGCATTCCCTTTGCACCCCCACAGCGTTCAATGCCAGTGCTCCCGCCGCCAGCACAGCCAGTGCTCCCCCTCTCAGCCAGCACTGCCAGTGCGCCCCCCCCTCAGCCAGCACTGCCAGTGCTCCCTACAACCAGCGCTTCAGTGCTCCTCCCCAACTGCCAGCACTGCCAGTGCTGCCACCCACGTCCAGTGCTGGTTAGCTTCCGTCCAAAGCCCCACTGCCAGTCCTCCCACAGCCAGCACTGCCAGTGCGCTTCCACATTACCAGCACTGCCAGTGCTCACGCACACAGCCAGCATTGTCAGTGCTCCACCCACAGCCAGGACTGCCTGTGCACCCCCCGACACAGCCAGCACTGCCAGTGTTCCCCCCACAGCCAACACCGCCTGTGTTTCCCCCACAGCCAGCATTGCCAGTGCGCCCCTCTATAACCAGAACTGCCAGTGCTCCCACACAGAGCCAGCATTGCCAGTGCTCCCCACAGCCAGCACTGCCTGTGCACCCCCCACACAGCCAGCATTGACAGTGTTCCCTCTCAAAGCCAGCACTGCCAGTTATCCCCCACATCCAACACTGTCAGTGCTCTCCCACAACCAGCAATGCCAGTGCTCCCCTCCACACAGCCAGCACTTCCAGTGCTCCCACCACAGCCAACACTGCCTGTGCGTTCCACCTCAAGGTCAGGACTGGCAGTGCTCCCCTGGACAGCTAGCACTGCCAGTGCTCCCCACAGCCAGCACTGCCAGTGCCCTGTCACTGCCCCCCCCCACCCCACAGCCAGCACTGCCGGCACTCCCCCACACAGCCGGTACTTCCAGTGCTCCCCCACACAGCCAGCACTGTCAGTGCTCCCCATACAGCCAGCACTGCCAGTGCCCTACCCTCTCCCCCCCACCCCCCCCCAAACCAGGCAGCCGCTGCAGCTGCTGATTGGCTGTGATGCTATCAGTCAGGCTCTGGAGCTGCTGATTGGCTGAGAGGCTGTCAGTCAGGCGCTGGAGTGCTGATTGGCTGAGAGGCTGTCAGTCAGTGGCTGGAGCTGCTGGTTGGTTAATGCGCTGTGAGTCAAAGTCTGGAGCTCCTGATTGGTTGAGAAGCTGTCGGTCAGGCGCTGGTGCTCATGATTGGCTGAGAGGCTGTGAGTCTGCGGCTGAAGTTTCTGATTGGCTGAGATCTGTGAGTCAGCGGCTGGAGCTCATGATTGGCTGAGAGGTTGTCAGTCAGCTGGTGGAACTCCTGATTGGCTGAACGGCTGTCAGTTTTATTTTCTCATTGATTTAATAATTGATGTAACCGGATATTTCACCGCGATCTTGATCTGCTCCCTGAACCTGGACTGAGTGACCACATAAATAAATGTGTTTGTGCAGCAATTTAAATCCCGCAGCATATATCCGACTTCTTGTAAATTATATTGAGGAAGTGTGAGGTAATATAATCTACTTAAATCCAAATAGAAAAATTTAATAACGGCCACGGTCCAGAGGAGGATGAATGTTCCGGAGATGCTGAAGAGTAAAATCATTGCCTTCCTTCTGCTCTCCATCTCTGGGTCTGTACGATTGTCTCCCTGACACTGAGCCCTCAGTGTCTTCCGGACCCGACTGCTGAGTAAAATGTGTCTGACTGTCAGAGTGTTGATCAACAGGATTGAGAAGAACGGCATCAATGGGGTTAAAACCTGAGAAAACCAGTTATATCCAACCCATTCTGGGTCAGTGAGATAGCTCCTCTTTATGACACAGAACCACTGGACATTGTCGATTATCTTCCTAGGTTCATATACAAAGTCCTGGGGGATGTTTTTCACACAGAGCAGGAGGCCGCTTGTGGACAGAACCACAGCCGCAGTTTTCCCGGTGCAATATTTGGTTTTCAGTTTCTGGCAGCGAATGGCCACAAATCGATCAAAGGAGAAAGCGAGGGTGAACCAGACAGGACAGTCAGTGGCTGCAAAGAGCAGGACAGAGTGAACACTACACACAGGGGTGAGATCCAGGAAATTACGGGGGAAATAATAACCATTGATCTTGTTCAGTATGGGTTTAGTGATAATAAACAGCAGATCTGCCGATGTCATGGCCACCAGGTAGCGAGTGGTGCAGGTAGAGAGGCCACACTTCCCCCGACACAGAATCACAATTCCCAGTATATTAACTGTCAGAGAGAGAAAGGAGAGACGCGGGAAATTAATGGGTAATGAATCTCCCTGTCTGAACCAGGACATAAATTCAGCATCAATATAATGGACAGTGGGTGGGTGGGGGTGTTGGGAGAGGAGTGGGCACAGAGATTAACATTGCCGAGAGGGAAGTAGGAAATGTAACTCCAGTGTTAAAGATGGGGAATGGGGGCAAAGTGTGAATTGCTGCCCTGTCAGTTTGATGACAGTGGTAGGAAAATATTAATAATTCAGAGACCTTTGGGAGAGGTTACATTTCTCATTTAGTCTGATTTACAGGATTCACTCAGGCCGGCCAGGTTTCCCAAACCGGATACAAACATACCAGAGATTGTCATCCCTGCTCAATTATTGGACCACACCCCGGATTGGACCGTTCCCTGGACTGGATTTCTGATGAGGTTGGACACCACTCCTGGTATATTTGAATACTCGACGATCAATGGAAAAAATAAAACAAACGCAGGACCTTCCCAATTCATAACCTTGGGAGGAATAGAAATATAGAATGTACAGTGCAAAAGGAGGCCATTCGGCCCAGCGAGTCTGCACCGGCCCTTGGAAAGAGAAAACCAGTTCAGTCCACCCCATCCCCATAACCCAGTCACCCCATCTAAATTGTTTGGAAACTAAACACAATTTATCTTGGCAATCCACCTAACCTACTCATCTTTGGTCTGTGGGAGGAAACCGGAGCAGCCGGAGGAAACCCACGGGGAGAAAGTGTAGACTCCGCATAGACAGTGACCCAAGCCGGGAATCGAACCTGGGACCCTGGAGCTGTGAATCAACTGTGCTAACCACTGTGCAACCGTGCAGCCCATCCTGTCCAGAATAGGGTCGGTCCAGTCTCCAGAACATTCCAAGGACACACCCCTCCCATGTTTAGTCATTCATAAAGCACCCGCTCCCAGGAATCCCCATTGCCATTTCTCGAACTTCCCAACATCACTGTACCCACGAATCCATCCTCTCCCTGTTTGAAAACAATCCCTGCCAAGTTTTTCTCAGGAATATTCCCGCTCCTGCATTGGACATTCCCCAGGGTTCACTTGGCCGGAATAGACTCTCTCCAGATTCGGACTCATTGCATTCGACAGAAAAGTAGGAAAATTCCAAAACAAGAGCGGAAAGATGGAGGAGAAAGTTCCCAGACTAAAGTTGTTGAAATTAAAGTTACGTCCTGCGGGATGTAACATCCTAATTGGACGATGAGCTGTTGCTCCTCCAGCTTGCGTTGGGCTTCACTGCATTCTTGCAGCAGGCCAAGGACAGACATGTGGGCCTGAGAGCAAGATGCTGAGTTAACATGGCCACAACAGGAAGGCTGGGGCCATGCTGTGGGCTGAGTGGAGGTGTTCCACAAAGCAGTCTCCCAGTCTGTGTTTAGTCTCCCCAATGAAGAGGAGACGGTATTGGCAGCAGCGAATACAGTAGAACAAATTGAAGGCACAGAAGTGAAACGCTGTTTCCCCAGAAAGGAGAGTTTGCTGCTGAGAACCATGAGACGGGAGGAGGTAAAGGGACAGTTGTTGCACCGTCTCTGATTGCAGGGGAAGGTGCTGGGGGAAGGGAAAGGGGTGTGGGGTGTGAGGGGGAAGTGGACAAGGGGGAGGGAGCGGTACCTGAGGAATGCAGAAATTGTGGGGAGTGGTTGGAGAGAGGTGAAGATGTGTTTGCTGGTGACATCATGCTGCAGTTGGCAGAAATGGAGGAGGACTTTCCTTTCAATGGGAGGCTGATGGTGTGGAAAGTGAGGAGTGGGAGACACTATCATGTTTCCGGGAGGGAGGGGGATGTGTGAGGACAGAGGTGTGAGAAGTGAATTGAACACGATTGAGAGGCCAGTTAACAAAGGATGGTGGTGGGGACAGCCAGGTTAAGGAAAAGACAGACATGCCAGACGGGGTATTTTCAAATATTTCATCAACATAACAGAGGCGATGGAGGCGGAGAAAGTGGGAGAATGCGATGCAGTCTGCACAGGAAGCAGGGAATGAGGATCTATACAATACCCTCGTGTTGGGGAACGGAGGAGCAGAGGGATTGGACATCCATTGTGAAGATTAGACGGTTAGGCCCAGGGAAATGGACCTTCTTTATATGACATACGGCACCAGCGGAATCAGGAATCATAGGATCCCCACAGTGCAGAAGGAGGTCATTCGGCCCATTAAGTCTGTACCAAACCTCTGAAAGAGTACCTCAACCAAGCTCTCTCCCCCGCCTAACTCATTAACCCCTGAATCTAACCTACACATCTTTTTGGACACTACGGAGTAATTTAGCATGGCCAATCCACCTAAACTGGACTGTGGGAGGTAACCGGAGCACCCGGAGGAAACCCACGCAGACACGGCGAAAAGGTGTAGTCTCCACACAGACAGTCGCCCAAGGCAGGAATTGATCCGGGGACTGTGCTGCTGTGAGGCAACAGTGCAAACCACTGTGTCACTGTGCGATCAATGTCTTTGGGAAGGGGCAGAACAGGGTAAAGCGGATGGAATCAAGATAGGAAGAAATAATCTTGGTGGGGCTGGAACAGGACGAAATAATAGGTGTACGGACTTTCCTGTTTGTGGATTTTGGGAAGGAAGTAGAAGCGGGAGGTTGATGCAGGATGTGTGGGATTGTGGGACTATGATGTCCGAGGCTGTGGACAGAATATATCCAGAGTCAACGAGGTCAGTGAAAGTCCTGGAAACAATATCATGATGTTTGGTGGAGTGCTGCTGGTCCAGGGGCAGGTAGCAGGATGGGTCTGAGAGCTGACGGTCAGCGTCTGTGAGGAAGAGGTCAGGACACCAGTCAATAATGGCACCACCGTTGTGAGCAGCTTAGATCATTAGGCCAGGGTTGGATATGAGAGAGAGGATTGGAGCAAGTTTAGAGTGAGTCAGGATAGAGTTGGTGGGAGGCAGAGAGAAATTGAGACGGCCAATGTCGCACTGAGAGATCTCAATGAAAAGATCAAGAGCTGATAGGAGGCCAGAGGGTGGGGTCCAGGGAGAGGGAGATTACTGGAGGCGGATGGATTTCAACAACAAATTTTCATAAAATAGACAGAGAGAAACGGCAAAGACAATATTATCTATTCACTGATCATCATCAGAATAATTACCATCAATTGAAAAGCAGAAGTCGGCATCTATTATACTTGAATTAAGAACAGAATATAATATAATCTTCCAGTCACAATGTCAACAGTTGGAAAAATTGAATTAGAAGTCTGAGTTAAAAGAAATCCAGTAACACAGATCATATTAAATAGTCGGCACATATTACAAAGTCAACATTATTCCTGACACATTTCATCCAATTATTTCAATAACTACCAGAAATAATAGATCTGAGTAGTATGATAGATGTTAAACAATTTGATTGTCTCAAGGCCGACAGTAAGATCCGACATAACAGACTGATGAGTAATCTCAGAGCCAGTGGAGTTAGGGGACACAGCAGCAGAATGGACAGATGCTGGGGACACACACAGAAAACAGGGAGAGGAGTTAAAGGGATTTAGGCTGATTGGTGGAATGTGGGACGTGGTGTTCCACAAGGATCAGCACTGGGATCACTCTCCTTCACCATTCCCATCAACAGTATGGGATCGGGAAGCAGAATGATAATGACACAATTGACAGACAAAATCACATTGAGAATTATAGTGAATACAGAGGAAGAATACAACTAATTATAGGCACACATCATCATTAATTATGAAATTGCAAAGTGGGAATTTCAATGGGAAATTAATGTTCCGACTGATCAGTGTCCGCTGCTGCATTTTGATCAGAACAATAAGTCCCCCAATCACTCCTTGGAAAACAAGTGTGTGAATGGACTGGAGGGGTTTCTGGGTTCAGGAGAATAGATTCACAAATCGTGTGAAGCAAAAACACAGTTTATAAACACCCATAAAAATTGAACAAACATGTGATTTATTTTAGGAGGAATAGAAATGAGAAAATATCACAAAACCTATTGGAATGCTGCACTGCTGTGGGTTTTATGAAATATTAGAGTGTGGGTGATATCTGTTCCTGTTAGAGTAGATCAGTAGAAAACAGAGATAGAGAAATGTCACTTCACACGATTAATATCAAACATCTTCAAGACACAGCCAAACTCTTCCTGTTTTCAACCTATTCCAAAGTTAAAACACACAGAGAGAACTCCACAGAATGGAGCGGCCACTGCCCAATAAAATACATAATTTCAAAATAGAATCAACTAATTTCAGTGCAGTTACTGACCCACACACAATACAATTCCACACGGACAGATAGTCCCAGTAATAGATAGATAATTGGATCAGATATTCCACTCTGGTGAGGGACCGACACTCAGTACAATTCTACACTGACAGATACTTCCAGTAATCCTTGTTCACTGCTGTCTGATATTCCACTCTGGTGAGAGACCCACATTTAGTACAGTTCTACACTGACAGATACTTCCAGTAATACTTGTTCACTGCTGTCAGATATTCCACGTTGGATAGTGACCCACAGTCAGTACAATTCTACACTGACCGATACCCACACTCAGTGTGATTTAATTGTTTCTCCTCCTAAACCTCCCTTCAGAGAGATTGCCTTTTCTGAAATCCAATCTAACATTATACAAGATTCCACTCAACATAATAACTTCACCGGACAGAGATCCAGTGAGTTACAAACAGAGGTTTATTGTGAGTTGATGAAGGGATTCAAATCATTGACATGCTAAAAGACATTTACAATGATATCGTTGACCAGGTGTCTGTATAACAGTGAGCACGAGATCAAGATCAGGTATTTTCAGTCCCAGTTTAAAATCAGAGAGCCGCTCACACACAGTTTTACACAACTTCAATGGTGACTGTCACTTACCAGGAACACCAACAATAGCCAGGATTGGGTAGAATACTTTCTCAACCATGTCAATTGAACGATGCATTTTCACTGTGAAGTGATCTGACCCTTCCTGCGATTGGAAATCTCTCTGTCTGTAACTCTGAGGTTATATATTCTCCAAGCTTTTAATTAATACCCTGTGGAACCACCTCAGGGATATTGAGGTTGTGTCATCGTATAACTTATTTTTCGAAGATGTGAACAAACAGATAACGATATTGTGTTCAGTGAAAGCAAATATTATTTTTGTGAGTGAATGACCGCTTTCCAAAGACTGGACTGCGTTAATCACATTGTTCAACAAACATTAACAGAAAGGATGCTGTCCACTCAGACACCATCTGTCCCATCTCTCAATCACACATTGTTTCAGTGATATCCCTCACTTCATTGTAACCATTCAGTGATTCAGTTCCAGTTGTCAGTGTATTTCACTGGGTGGTTCCAATGCATTCTGGGATGTAGCTGCCTCTGTAACTGTGACCATTCAGTGATTCAGATCAGGGCGTGTGTTTCTCTGTGTGGTTCCACTGCACTCTGGGGTGTAGCTGCCTCTGTAACTGTGACCATTCAGTGATTCAGTTCCAATTGTCAGTGTGTTTCTCTGGGTGGTTCCACTGCACTCTGGGGTGTAGCTGTCTCTAACTGTGACCATTCCGTTACTTAATTTCAGTAGGTTCTGTTTGAGCATAAGTAGCAAATTTCAATGTCTCCAAAATCTGGAACAATTTTAAAGCGCAAAGTATGTGATCCCATTTCTAAATCTGATTCAGCCCCTCAAACTAAGAATTAATTCAGAATCATTGTAACCTCAGAAAACTCAGGGGCTGCAGCAGCAACAAAACCATCACCTCAGAGAGCAGCATTAAAACATATTCAGCTGTGAAAACTAATACCCCGTCTCTAACTGATACCGGCCGTACATCTGATACACACACTTCAACTGGGAGAGGGGCGGGGTGAGATGTGGAGGAAGAGAGAACTGGTCTGTGAGATGTGCTGATAGAAGACAGGCTGAGAGAGAAAGAGAGTGGGAGGAGACAGAATGGGAGAGAAAGAGGGTGGGAGATATGACGAATAAAACAAGAGAAGGAGGTAGATTGTCTGGGGGAAAGGGAAGCAGAGAGTGTAGACCGAGCGGGTGAGTGGATGGGGGAGGCAGATTGGGTGAGAAGGATGGTGTCTAAAATACTAACATAATCTTAGACATAAGTGAAGGAGAGAGCGACTGAGTGACTGAGGGAGTGGGAGAGGGAAAGATTGTGAGGGAAAGTGTGAGGGGGGGATGAGTGTGATAGAAAGTGTGAGAGGGAGAAAAGTGTGAGAGAAAGTGTGAAAGGGAAAGTGTGTGAGAAAAAGCGTCAGTGAGGAAAAGCGTGTGAGAGAAAATGTCAGTGAGGGAGTTTTGTGAGAGGGAGGGAGGCATGGAGGGAGAGTGATATAGGAATGGATAGAGTGTGAGAGAGTGAGACAGTGTAAGAGAAAGTGTCTAAAGGAGGTGTGAGAGAGGGAGGGATTGGGAGAGAGGAAGAGAGTGGGAGATAGGGAGAGAGTGTGAGAGAGGGAGAGATTGGGAGAGAGGGAGAGAGTGTGAGAGAGGGAGAGAGTGTGAGAGAGGGAGAGAGTGTGAGAGAGGGATAGTGTGAGAGAGTGAAGGTGAGGGCGGGTGAGAGTGCAAGGGAGAGATAGCGTGCGAGGGAGTGTTCTTGGAGATATGGGGAACTGGGTATCATGTGGGAAACACAATCCGGATTAATACATTTGCTGATTAAACAAACGTGTTCCTAAATTATAAAATCAGATCCTGGATAAAGTAAATGTCCTTCATGCAGTATTGCACCATTTAAGTTGTGAATAACTGACAGAGTGTGATAGGTCAATTATTGTGCAGAGCTGGATTAGAACTTGTCTTTCCCCGGTGAGAGGCCAGAAAGCAAACACGTGGCACAGCCGCTTTTAAAAATAATTGTAAAGCAACCTGAAAAAAGATAGACCTCCCTCTAATCATTAAATGTGCGTCTGCTTTTATTGGGAGCAACACAGATGTTTTCAATATTAACAGCACAGACAGCACCCAGGGTCAGACAGATTGGAACTTACAATGAAGTTGATGCTGTGACGTAAGCAGTGAGCTAAAGCGGACGCTGGGTTCACACATGGACACGGTGAATAGAAAGGATTACAGTGAGAATACTCGTGGTGGTGGGGAACTTGGAGGGAACCTGCAGGTGTTGGTCCCATCATCTCACAGCCAGACCACATCCAAAGCCTTAAAAGTGCGTGAAGTCCCGAAGGAGGACATTGATTCCGTTTGACCTCAGCGGCTCTAGAGATGTGCAGATCATTCAATCCGAGTGCACCGTCCTTTCCCTGGAGACATACATTTGATTTCTGTCACTCCTACCATTCCCTGTGAAACCACTGTTGTATCTGCCGGCACCAATGTCCCAGGCCGTGCAGACCAGATCAGAACCACTCGCTGTGTGAATCGTTTAGAAGCAGTTTTCCCTTCGGGTCCCACAGTGATCCACTGTAACTAAAGATATACTACCAGGACCACTGTAAAAAATGAAATATCACCCAGGGCCCACTGTAACTAAAGATACACTACCCAAGGACCACTGTACAAAAATGGTATACCCACAGGGACCACTGTAAATAAAGATATACTACTAAGGGACCATTGTAAAAAGTAATATACTACCCAGGGACCACAGTAAATGATGAAATACTATCCAGCGACCACTGAAAATAAAAATATGCTACCGGACGACAGCTGTAAATAATAATATACGAACCAGGGTCCACTGTAAATATGAAATTCCTCACTGGGACCGTTGTAAATAATAATATATTACCCAGGGGCCACTATAATTAATGAAATACTGTACAGGATCCACTGTACATAGGGAGTGAGTGCAGCTGAACACGTGGCTGCAGTAATGGTTTAGGAGGGAGGGCTTCAGGTATTTGGATAATTGGGCGCATTCTGGGGAAGGTGGGACCTTTACAAGCAGGACGGGTTGCATCTGAACCAGAGGGGCACCAATATCCTGGGAGGGAGGCTTTCTAGTACTCTTCGGGAGGGTTTAAACTAATTTGGCAGGGGAATGGGAACCGGATTTGTAGTCCAGCAACTAAGGTAGCCGATATTCAGGACGCCAAAGTGTGTAATGAGGCAGCGGGGAAGGGAAAACTGACAAAGGAGTGTGCTTGCAGGCACGGAGATGGGTTGAAGTGTGTATACTTCAACGCAAGAAGCATCAGGAATAAGGTGGGTGAACTTAAGGCATGGATCGGTACTTGGAACTACAATGTGGTGGCCATCAGAGAAACTTGGATAGAAGAGGGGCAGAAATGGTTGTTGGAGGTCCCTGGTTACAGATGTTTCAATAAGATTAGGGAGGGTGGTAAAAGAGGTGGGGGTGGCATTGTTAATTAGAGATAGCATAACAGCTGGAGAAATGCAGTTCGAGGAGTATAAGCCTACTGAGATAGTATAGGTTGAAGTCAGAAATAGGAAAGGAGCAGTCACCTTGTTAGGAGTTTTCTATAGGCCCCCCAATAGTAGCAGAAATGTGGAGAAACAGATTTTGGAAAGGTGCAGAAGTCACAGGGTAGTAGTCATGGGTGACTTTAACTTCCGAAATATTGAGTGGAAACTCTTTAGATCAAATAGTTTGGATGGGGTGGTGTTTGTGCAGTGTGTCCAGGAAGCTTTTCTAACACAGTATGTAGATTGTCCGACCAGAGGAGGGGCAATATTGGATTTAGTACTTGGTAATGAACCAGGGCAAGTGACAGATGTGTTAGTGGGGGAGCATTTTGGAGATAGTGACCACAATTCTGTGAGTTTCACTTTAGTAATGGAGAGGGATAGGTGCGTGCAACAGGGCAAGTTTTACAATTGGGGGGGGGGGGAAGGGTAAATACGATGTTGTCAGACAAGAATTGAAGTGGCTAAGTTGGGAACATAGGCTGTCATGGAAGGACATAAGTGAAATGTGGAACTTGTTCAAGGAACAGGTACTACGTGTCCATGATATCTATGTCCCTGTCAGGCAGGGAAGAGATGGTGGAGTAAGGGAACCATGGTTGACAAGAGAGGTTGAATGTCTTGTTAAGAGGAAAAAGGTGACTTATGTAAGGCTGAGGAAACAAGGTTCAGACAGGGCATTGGAGGGATACAAGATAGCCAGGAGGGAACTGAAGAAAGGGATTAGGAGAGCTAAGAGAGGGCATGAACAATCTTTGACGGAAGGATCAAGGGAAACCCCAAGGCCTTTTACACATATGTGAGAAATATGAGAATGACTAGAGCGAGGGTAGGTCCGATCAAGGACAGTAGCGGGAGATTGTGTATTGAGTCTGAAGAGATAGGAGAGGTCTTGAACGAGTAATTTTCTTCTGTATTTACAAATGAGAGGGGCCATATTGTTGGAGAGGACATTGTGAAACAGATTGGTAAGCTCGAGGAAATGCTTGTTAGGAAGGAAGATGTGTAGGGCATTTTGAAAAACTTGAGGATAGACAAGTCCCCCTGGCCTGACGGGATATATCCAAGGATTATATGGGAAGCAAGAGATGAAATTGCAGAGCAGTTGGCAATGAACTTTTCGTCCTCACTGTCAACAGGGGTGGTACCAGGGGATTGAAAAGTGGCGAATGTCGTGCCCCTGTTCAAAAAGGGGACTAGGGATAACCCTGGGAATTACAGGCCAGTTAGTCTTATTCGGTGGTATGCCAAGAATTGGAAAGGGTACTGAAGGATAGGATTTCTGAGTATCTGGAAAGACACTGCTTGATTAGGGATAGTCAGCACGGATTTGTGAGGGGTAGGTTTTGCCTTACAAGTCTTATTGAATTCTTTGAGGAGGTGACCAAGAATGTGGATGAAGGTAAAACAGTGGATGTAGTGTACATGGATTTTGGTAAGGCATTTAATAAGGTTCCCCATGGCAGACTTCTGCAGAAAGTAAGGAGGCATGGGATAGTGGGAAATTTGGCCAGTTGGATAACGAACTGGCTAACCGATAGAAGTCATAGAGTGGTGGTGGATGGGAAATATTCAGCCTGGATCCCAGTTACCAGTGGCGTACCGCACGGATCAGCTCTGGGTCCTCTGCTGTTTGTGATTTTCATTAATGATTTGGATGAGGGAGTTGAAGGGTGGGTTAGTACATTTGCAGACGATACGAAGATTGGTGGAGTTGTGGAGAGGAGGGAGGGCTGTTGTCGGCTGCAAAGAGACATAGATAGGATGCAGAGCTGGGCTGAGAAGTGGCAGTTGGAGTTTAACCCTGAAAAGTGTGATGTTGTCCATTTTGGAAGGACAAATATGAATGCGGAATACAGGGTTAACGGTAGAGTTCTTGGCAATGTGGAGGAGCAGAGAGATCTTGGGGTCTATGTGCATACATCTTTGAAAGTTGCCACGCAAGTGGATAGAGCTGTGAAGAAGTCCTATGGTGTGCTCGCGTTCATTAACAGAGGGATGAATTTAAGAGCCATGAGGTGATGATGCATCTGTACAAAACTTTGGTCAGGCCACATTTGGAGTACTGTGTACAGTTCTGGTCGCCTCATTTTAGGAAGGATGTGGAAGCTTTGGAAAAGGTGCAAAGGAGATTTACCAGGATGTTGCCTGGAATGGAGAGTAGGTCTTACGAGGAAAGGTTGAGGGTGCTAGACCTTTTCTCATTAAAATGGAGAAGGATGAGGGGCGACTTGATAGAGGTTTGTCAGATGATAAGGGGAATAGATAGAGTAGACAGTCAGAGACTTTTTCCCCGGGTGGAACAAACCATTACAAGGGGACATAAATTTAAGGTGAATGTTGGAAGATATAGGAGGGATGTCAGAGGTAGGTTCTTTACCCACAGAGTAGTTGGGGCATGGCATGCACTGCCTGTGGAAGTAGTTGAGTTTGGAAACATTTGGGACCTTCATGCAGCTATTGGATAGGTACATGGATTACGGCAAAATTAAATAGTGTAGGTTTATTTGTTCTTAAGGGCAGCACGGTAGCATTGTGGCTAGCACAATTGCTTCACAGCTCCAGGGTCCCAGGTTCGATTCCGGCTTGGGTCACTGTCTGTGCGGAGTCTGCCCATCCTCCCCGTGTCTGCGTGGGTTTCCTCCGGGTGCTCCCGTTTCATCCCACAGTCCAAAGATGTGCAGGTTAGATGGATTGGCCATGATAAATTGTCCTTCGTGTCCAAAATTTCCCCTGGTGTTGGGTGGAGGTGTTGAGTTTGGGTAGGGTGCTCTTTACAAGAGCCGGTGCAGACAAAAAGGGGCGAATGGCCTCCTTCTGCACTGTAAATTCAATGATAATCTATGATTAATCTAGGACAAAGGTTCGGCACAACATCGTGGGCCGAAGGGCCTGTTCTGTGCTGTATTTTCTATGTTCTATGAAAACAGAGTCTTTGTAAACAGTGCCCTACAGTAAACAATGTTTCTGTAAATCGTACACTGCTGTAAACAGTGACCATGTGAACAATGCCCTACACTAAACAAACATCCGAACAGGGCGCTACAGTAACCAATGTTTATGTAAACCGTACACTACTGCAAACAATCTTTGTACATGTGCCCTGCAGTTAACATAGTCTATTTAAACAGTGTCCTGCATTAAACAGTAAACTTAAACCGGACATTTCTGCAAACGGAGGCTATGGAAACAGTGCCGTACAGTGAACAGTCTTATTGTAAACCGTACACTGCTGTAAATAGTCTCTGTAGACAGTTCCCTACAGTTATCAGTGTTTATGTAAATCGTACACTACTGTAAACAGAGTCTATGTAAATATAGCAAGACAGTAAACAGTGTTTTTATAAACGGTATACACTGGAAACCGACTATATAAACAGTGCCCTGCTGTAAACAGGCTATATAAACAGTGCCGGATAGTTAACAGTCTTTATGTAAACCATACACTGCTGTAAATAGTTTACGTAAGCAGTGCCCTGCAGTAAACAGTGTTAATGTAAACTTCACACTTTTGCAAACAGTCTATGTAAACAGTGTCTAAAGTAAACAGAGTCAATTTAAACAGTGCCCTACAATAAACAATATTTAAACCGGACATTGCTGTAAGCAGAGTCTATGTGAACTGGACCTGCAGTAAACAGTGTTTATGTGAACCGTGCATTGTTGTAAACATAGTCTATGTAAACAGCGCTTTACAGTAAACAGTGTGTATGTAAACCGTACACTGCTGTAAAGTCGACGTAAACAGTGCCCTACAGAAACCAGTGTTTATATAAACCGTACACTGCTCTAAATAGTATATGCAAACAGTGCGTACTGTAAACAGTGTTTATGTGAACCGCACCCTGCTGTAAAAAGAGTCTGTGTAAACAGTGCCCGACAAGATTGGTGACGATACGACCGCAGTGGGTTGGATCTCGAACAGCGATGAGCCAGAAAACTGGACGGAGTTAGAGAGCCCAGTGGTGTGGTTTAACGACAATAATCTCACCCTCAATGTCAGCAAAACTGAAGAGCTGGTCATTGACTTCAGGAAGTGAAGTGTTTTATATACCCCTCTCTGCATCAACGAAGCCGTGGTGGAGATGGTTTACAGCTTCAAATTATTAGGCGTGCACATACAGATCATATGTCCTTGGTCGACGCTAAGACCAAGAAAGCACTGCAGCGCCTATACGTCCTCAGGAAACTAAGAAAATTCGGCATGTCCACACTGACTCTTATCGATTTTAGTAGATGCACCATAGAAAGCATCCTATCTAGCTGCATCACAGCCTGGTATATCACCTACTCGGCCTAAGAACGTAAGAAACTATAGACAGTCGTGAACACATCCAGTCCATCACACGAACCCGCCGCCCGTCCATTTACTCTGTTAACCTACCGCTGCCTTGGGAAAGCGGGCAGCAGAATCTAATACCTCTAACACCCGGTCTACTTACTCTTACAACCTCTTCCATCTGGCAGGAGGTACAAAAGTCTGAGAACACGGACGAACAGATTCAAAAACAGCTTCTTCCCCGCTGTTACCAGACTCCTAAACGAACCTCTTATGGACTGGTCTGATCTATTCGCACGCTTCACTGCTGCGTAGTACTACACCTGTATGCTTCACCCGATGCCAGTGTCTATGTGTTTACATGGTGTAGTTTATGTTTACCCTATGTATTTTCTTTTCATTTCCGGAATAATCTGTCTGAACTGTACGCAGAAGAATGCTTGTCACTATACCCCGGGACACGTGATAATAAACCATTCTAATCCAATCCAGCTCTGCCCAATAACCAAAAGCCGGTGATCCAGGATGTGCGCGACAGCTGCAGTCATGGATAAAGAAAAATCTTAGGTTGAAACACAACAATGATTTTATGACCAGAGATGCAATTAGGCATTGTAAAAGCTTGGGCAAATGCAATTTTGTTTGGATTAAGGAGATTTACAGAGGAGTTACTCATCACGCTTTGTCAATTGTTCACCACTTAAATGGAGGAAATGTGCATTAAGAATATTTTCTTTATGGATTATCGCATTTTTGAATTGAAGAAGAGGATGTTTACTGAAGCAAATTAATGAATCCATTTTCTGTTTTTCACGTGACACACTGTTCCCCATAACTGCAAGAACACTCAAGACGTTCTGCACCATCCAGGACCAAGCATCCCGCTTAATTGCGCTCAGTTCCAGAAGCACTGACTCCCTCCACCGCGGACGCACACCACCCCAAAATGCACTGCGGTAACTCATCAAAGTTCCAGAGCCAGCACCTTCCAAATCCACAACCACTATCCTCTGGAAGGACAAAAAAAGGCCGGAGGTGGAGGTTTTCCCTCAAGTCACACACAACTCCCACTTGGAATCATATAATCGTTCCTTCACGGCACCGGGAAACATTCCTGAAACTCCCTCCCTAAAAGCACGGTGGGTGCACCTGCACCTCATGGATTGCAGCGGTTCAAGAAGGCAGCTCACCACCTCCTTGTCGAGAAGAACTAGATATGGGAATTAAATACTGCCCGAACCAGCAACACACAAATCCCATAACAGTGATCCCTTTAATGTGTTGAATTTCTGGAACTGGTTTAGCACAGTGGGTTAAACAGCTGGCTTCTAATGCCGAATAATGTCAGCGGCGCGGCTTCAATTCTGGAACCGGCCTCCTCGAACAGGTGCCGGAATGTGACAACTGGGCGTTTTTCACAGTAACTTCATTGACGCCCACTATTATTATATTAATATTGCTATTATTATTATGAACTGTTCTCAATCCTTCCGGTGGAGTGCATCATGTTACTTCTGCGTCAGAGGAATCTGGTTCTAAGGTATTTCTAACAACAGGACTCCTGGTACACAGAAACAAAGTAAATGATGCAGTAAAGTGGAAGGGTGTGGGGTGCAATCTAACCTGGCTTCAAACGCTCTGCCCCTTTCTCTCTTTAACACTCTCCATTATTCTGTTTCTGTTTCTGTTTTCTTTCTCTTGGTATCGGGTGAAGATTTGATTTGCTGCCGTTCTCCTGAGCAGAATATTCTTCCACATCTTTTTCCAGTCAGACACATTCTGTGACTTTGTTGCTTTTTGAACCACTGCAAACACGAAGTGTACTTGGAATTTCACAACAGGATATTTGCTCCATCATTACTGTGTCTGTGCCCATCATTACTGTGATACAGACACATGGTTGGACATTGAATACAGGAGTTGGGACGTCTTGTTGAAGTTTTAAACGACATTAGTAAGGTCACACTTGGAATACGGTGTATAGTTCTGTTATAGAAACGACATTATTAAACCAGGAAAAGTGCAGAAAAGATTTACAAGGATGCTATCGGTACTTAATGGTTTGAGTTGTCAGGAAAGACTGGATCGAATGGCACATTTTCCCCGACGATCTTTGGAGGTTTAGGGGTGAACATATAGAGGTTTATAAAATAATGAAGGGCATAGATAAGGTACATAGACAACACTTTTCTCCCAGAGGTCAGGAGTCGACAACCAGGGGGAGTAGGTTAAAGGTGAGACGGGAGAGATACAAAAGTGTAAAGACGGCAATTTTTCCACACGCCTTTTTCCAAGGCGCTGAGTGCCTGGAACGATCTGTCATTGGCAGTAATCGAGGCGGTTACAATTTTGCTTTTTAAAACCGTTTTGATAGTTCTATGGGTAAGCTGAGTACAGCTGGATATGGGTGAAATGAGGGCAATAGGGACAGATTAAGTGGTACAAACTGAGCGACATTCGCAAGTTGAACCTACGGGCCTGTTTCTATGCTGCACACCTGTCTGACTCTATCCCACCTTCCATCTCTAGAATGCAGCAGATTCGAGCACATCCTCTGTCTGTCCAAATCGGTTTGAAATGTTGCTGTGGGTGGCTCCATCCATTATTTTTATGGACAATGATCTTTAAGGGAATGAAAGGATCTGAGGAACAGGCAGGAAATGACATTCAGGCAGACGCTCAGCTATGGTCATATTGAATGGTGGAAGAGGAGTTAGTTGCAGTGCAGTCTCACCATGTTGTCATTGGTTATCAGTTCAGTTGTCATATTACTTGCTGATGAATATGGCTGAAAGATACGATTTCTAAGTTACATACAAGAGTTATTTCTATATTCATGGATACAGTTCATTTAGAGCTACATTATGCGGAACTAACGTAATTTTAGATGTGTCGAACGGATCTCACATCTTCACCTTTTATATCCAATAATGCAGCCCCAGCGTATCCCAGCATCCCGAACAGGGAACTACTAACCGATTCCCACAGCCAGTGGTTCTGATCTGGTCTGCACGGCCTGGGATTTCGGTGGAGGCAGATACAACAGCGGTTTCAAAAGGGAATGGAATTGACAAGAATCAAATGCATCCCTCAGGGGAAAGGCGGTCGAATGAGATTGAATGATCTGCTAATTCATATTTCCGCTGAGGTCAAACGGACTGAATGTCCTCCATCGCGACGTCACGCAATTTTAAGTTGTTTGGTGTCGCCGGACTGTGAGATGGTAGGGACCAACACCTGGGGTTTCCCCTCAATGTTACCCACCACGTGAGTATGATTACGGTAATGAGACCATAAGACCATAAGACGTAGGAGCAGAATTAGGCCACTCGGTCCATCGAGTCTGCTCCGCCATTCAATCATGGTTGATATTTTTCTCATCCCTATTCTCCTGACTTCTCCCCATAACCACTGATCTCCTTATTAAACAAGAATCTATCTATCTCTGCCTTAAAGACACTCAGTGAATTGGCCCCGCAGCCTTCTGCGGCAAACAGATCCACAGATTCACCACCCTCTGGGTGAAAATAATCCTCCTCATCTCTGTTTTAAAGGATCGTACCTTCAGTCTGAGATGGTGTCCTCTGGTTCTAGTTTTTCCTACAAGTGGAAACATCCTCTCCACGTCCACTCTATCCAGTCATCTCAGTATCTTGTACGTTTCAATGAGATCACCTTTCATCCTTCTAAACTCCAACGAGTACAGACCCAGAGTCCTCAAACGTTCCTCATACGACAAGTTCTTCATTCCAGGGATAATTCTTGTGAACCTCCTCTGGACCCTTTCCAAGGCCAGCACTTCCTTCCTTAGATATGCCCAAATCTGCTCACGGTACTCGAAATTGGGCCTTATACAGCCTCAGAAGTACATCCCTGGTCTTATTCTAACCCTGTTGACATGAATGCTAACATTGCATTTGCCTTCTTAACTGTTTTTCAAACTTTTTATACAGGGACTCATTTTTAGCAAACGACCAATCTTCGGGACCCACTCCGGCCGACCTTCGTGACCCAGGAAGGCAGTCATTCGTGACCCAACATTTTTTCTTCCCTTTAATGCGACAGCTGAGCCTGCCTGGTCCTCACAATCTCACTCCAAGCAGGTTCACAGGGGGAGAGGGCTATGTACATATCGGGTGCATGATTTAGCCGGGTCCTTTGTAACGTCTTCATCTTAGTGAGGACGGAAAATCCAACCTTGTACACGGAGGTCGTTGTGAAGGGCAAAAGCAACAAAATGCTTTTTTTTCTCAGCTCCAGATACTCCTCGGAGATGCTACTCCAAAATGCTGACAGTTTGATTGACTCGTGCCGCGTTTTTAATGCGCTGTCAAAACTGAGGCGCAGAAGTTCAGTCAGCTTCATTTGGAGTCAGTCTATCCAGTCCATCTACACTTTCCTTACTAATGCTGTTTTCTTTGATGTCCCGGGGCAGTGTGGGGGACATCTGGTGATTTTGGCTTTGCATCGCAATTCCAAACTTTCAATGGGTTTTGGAAAGCTGCGATTTCTTCACAGAGCCGAAAGCAAGCACCATCCTTCTCTTGCTATTTGAGGTTCAGTTCATTTAGAATTGAAAAGATGATAGTTAGCATCCAAATTTCATCAGCAATCGAATCAGCAGAGAGGACAATTTCTTCAGGAGGAAAGTGTGGAATTCGGACCTCAGTTCGTAAACTCTGAATATCTCCCGGATGATGTCAACTGTCATTGGGATTGACTGGTCACTGTATCGATTCAATGCTTTAATGTAGTCTGAATGGTCAGTCAAAAACTTTCAGCCACCCTTCTTGGGCGACGATGTGATGAATTCCCATGACTCTCATTATATCCCTTGCCAAACGTTCAGTTCAGTGCATGGTGTGACCACGAGGAATATAGACTCTCTCCAGATCACTTTAGTAATGTTCAGCGATGCAAAAAAGATCGAGATAATAGCCTTGTTCATCATCGGTGATCACCGCGCCTTCAGCCGCCGCCATCCACGATCGCACTTTGACCCCAGGTTCAGGTCCCAACACTCCGGGCCGCATGAGCACTGATGAACGCCGCAAAGGCTGGCCCCGTGACCCTCCCGACACCTGCCCGTGACCCACCTGCGTGTCCCCACCGCCTCTTTGACAATGCCTGCATTATATACATTTTATCCGTGTCTGAATCCAGCGTCAGCTTTAGCTCACTGGCTACTTCACAGCATCAACTTAATTGTAACTTAACCTGTCTCACCGTGAGCGCTGCCTGGCGTTTTTAATATTTCCAAAACATGTGTTTTGCACCGATTAAAAGCAGACACAGATTTCTAAATTTTCTAAATAGGTGTATTTTGTTGAGGTTGCACGACAATTATTTTTTAATGCGGCTGGTGCCACGTGTTTACTTTCTGGTTATCACTGAGGAAACGCAAGTTCGATTCTAGCTCTGCACAATAACTGACCTCTTTGATTTGATTTATTAGTCTCACATTATTAGTCTACAGTGAAAATAATTGTTTCTTGCATGCTATACAGAGAACGCATACCGTACATAGGGAAGGAAGGAGCGACTGCAGAATGTAATGTTACAGTTAAATCTCTGGTGTAGAGATAAGATCAACTTAATACAAGGTAGGTCCATTTAAATGTCTGATGGCAGCAGGGAAGAAGCTGTTCTTGAGCCGGTTGGGACGTGAACTCAAACTTTTGTATATTTTTACTGATGGAAGAAAGTGGAAGATGGTATGTCCGCGGTGCGTGGGGTCCGTAATTATGCTGGCTGCCTTTCTAAGGCAGCGGGAATTAAAGATCGAGTCAATGGATGGGAGGCTGGATGCATGATGGATTGGGCTACATTCACGACATTTTGTAGTTCCCTGCGGTCTTGGGGAAGAACAGGATCCATAACAAGCTGTGATACAAACAGGAAGAATGCATTTTTTGTGCATCTGTAAAGGTTGGTGAGAGTCGTAGCTGACATGCCTAATGTCCTTAGTCTTCTGAGAAAGTAGAGTCTTTGTTGAGCTTTCTTAACTATAGTATCGGCATGAGGGGACCAGGACAGGTTGTTGGTGATCTGGACACTTAAAGGATTGAAGCCTTTGTACTTAATTCCCATTGATGTAGACCGGGGCATGTTCTCCACCACGCTTCCTGAAGTCGATGACAATCTCCTATGTAGTGTTGACATTGAGGGAAAGATTATTGTCGTGTACCAGTTCACCATATTCTCTATCACACTTTGTCAATTATTCACAACTTAAATAGAGGAAAACTGCATTAGCGAAATCTCCTTTATTGATTATCTGATTTTATCATTTAGAAACGAGATTATGTCGTGGGAGTGTGCCTTTCAGAAAGGTTTTTGTCTCATCACATGGCTTCAGTGATGTCATTTTGTGGGTGAAGCTGAGCTGTGGCTGTGTGATGTTTTTACTTTCGTTTCGGCAACATGTTTTGGCCTGTTTATCTATTTTCACTGTTAATATCAGAGTCAGTTAAAAAAAAACATTGATTATAGTTACCTGCTTCGCTAAATTAGAAAAATATAGTTTTCTCTCCGGAATGGTTTTAAACCTGCTGGTGAGACGAAATTAAATTCTCAGGAAAAGTCAGTCTTATTCAGGTGAGAATGCAGAGTGCTGGGCCACGACCTTGAAATGTGGTTTTTCGTTCATGCGATTTCGATTTGGATTTGGAACAGTTAAGGGGGAATTCATTAAGTATTATACATAGATTATTGTAGCTATATGGTGTCATTATGTTTGTAATTGATAATATTTCTTGCTGTGTTTATTTATATACATATTTTAACTAAGTTCTTAGAATAAAGCTTGTGTTGATTAAAGTGTTTAGGAAGACTGTTGAATCACACTTGAAGGGGAGGCTATAGCGTATATTCTAGCCAAATTCAACATAAAGATTGTCGGTCAGTTGGACTTCATAACATTGTTTTGAGTTTCTTGACCCTGGCCTATAACAATTATTTACTCAGCAAATGTAATCATCTATTTTGTGTTTTGTACATGATATAGTATTCCACATACCACGAAAAGCACTCAAGTAGTTCGATATCATCCTGGACCAAGTATCCCACTTGATTGCTCCCTCTTCCAGAAACATTCAATCCCTGTACCTCAAACGCACTGTGCCAGCCCTGTTTCCCATCCCAAAATGCACTGCAGTAACTCACCAAGGTTCCTTAGACATCAACTTCCAATCGCACAAACACGATCATCTTCAAGGACAAGAAATCCCTAAAAGCACTCCATAGAAGCTCCCTACAGTTGGGTGTGCCCGCACCTCACTGACAGCAGCGGATCAACAAGGCAGCTCGCCGCCACCTACTGAAGGGCAATTCGGGGTGGGAATTAAATGCTTCAAGAACCAGAAACTCGCAAATCCCGCAAAAGTGAACTTTTTATAGCATTGCTGCTTTAAATTTCTGGGACATGGGATGAACTGATTTCCATTATTACGGTAGAGCTCATTATATATCTTCTGCTTCAGAGGAAACTGGATCTACACTTACCTTACAGGAGCAGTCCTCAGGGTTTCGGCGGGAGCCGAGTGCAGGGGCCTGTCGAGAGGTACGTTTTTGCTTTAAAAACACTTACCTTGCAGGAGCAGGCCTCAGAAATTCGGCGGGAGCAGAGTACAGGGGCCTGTCGAGAGATGAGTTTTTGCTTCAAAAACACTTACCTGCTCCCGATTCTGTTCTTCTTTTCTGTTTTATTTTTTATTTTTTTGATATTAGGCGGGAACCGGACGTTCGACACGCGGACTTCTGGGAAGACCCCACCACCCCCTCCGTACCACCCCCCCCCCCCAACCAATAAATTCTAGTGGAGAGGAAACCCGAGACACTACACGTGCAGTGTCTCCCACCCGCCCTCCTCCTCTAACCTAATAATAAGACCCATTGATGTGAGGTAAGTGCCATATTATATTATTATTATTTTTGTTTTTTTAATATATTTATTAACCAGAACTTGGCTGAAAGTTAGAGGGGTGGCAGGGAAGGTAGTGCAATGTTCCGCCTGCAGGATGTTTGAGATTAGGGATGCCGTTAGTGTCCCTGTTGATTTTACCTTCAGGAAGTGCAGCCATCTCCAGCTCCTCCAAGACCGAGTTAGGGAACTGGAGCTGGAGTTGGATGAATTTCGTACATTCGGGAGGCAGAGGAGGGTCATAGATAGCAGCTTCAGGGAATTAGTTACATCAAAGATTGGAGATAGATGGGTAACTGTAAGAGGGACTGGGAAGAAGCAGTCAGTGCAGGGATCCTCTGCGGTCGTTCCCCTGAGTAACAAGTATACCACTTTGGATAATTGTGGGGGGGGGGGGGGACTTACCAGGGGTAAGCCATGGGGTACGGGCCTCTGGCACGGCGTCTGTCCCTGTTGCTCAGAAGGGAAGGGGGGAGAGGAACAGAGCGTTAGTAATTGGGGACTCGATAGTCAGATACGTGATGTCTCGGATCGTGTTTTCCGGGTCCTTAGGGGGGAGGGGGTGCAGCCCCAAGTCGTGGTCCACATTGGCACTAACGACATAGGTAGGAAAGGGGAAAAGGATGTCAGGCAGGCTTTCAGGGAGCTAGGATGGAAGCTCAGAACGAGAACAAAAAGAGTTGTTATCTCTGGCTTGTTGCCCGTGCCACGTGATAATGAGATGAGGAATAGGGAGAGAGAGCAATTAAACACGTGGCTAAAGGGATGGTGCAGGCGGGAGGGATTCAGATTTCTGGATAACTGGGGCTCTTTCTGGGGAAGGTGGGACCTCTACAGACAGGATGGTCTACATCTGAACCTGAGGGACACAAATATCCTGGGGGGTGAGATTTGTTAGTGCTCTTTGCGGGGGGGGGGGCAGTTTTACTAATGCAGCAGGGGCATGGGTACCTGGATTGTAGTTTTAGGGTACGGGAGGTTGAGAGTACAGAGGTCAGGAGCACAGATTTGACTTCGCAGGAGGGGGCCAGTGTTCAGGTAGGTGGTTTGAAGTGTGTCTACTTCAATGCCAGAAGTATACGAAATAAGTTAGGGGAACTGGCAGCATGGGTTGGTACCTGGGACTTCGATGTTGTGGCCATTTCGGAGACATGGATAGAGCAGGGACAGGAATGGATGTTGCAGGTTCCGGGGTTTAGGTGTTTTAGTAAGCTCATAGAAGGAGGCAAAAGAGGGGGAGGTGTGGCGCTGCTAGTCAAGAACAGTATTACGGTGGCAGAGAGGATGCGAGATGGGGACTCTTCTTCCGAGGTAGTATGGGCTGAGGTTAGAAACAGGAAAGGAGAGGTCACCCTGTTGGGAGTTTTCTATTGGCCTCCTAATAGTTCTAGGGATGTAGAGGAGAGGATGGCGAAGATGATTCTGGATAAAGCGAAAGTAACAGGGTAGTTATTATGGGAGACTTTAACTTTCCAAATATTGACTGGAAAAGATATAGTTCGAGTACATTAGATGGGTCGTGTTTTGTACAATGTGTGCAGGAGGGTTTCCTGACACAATATGTTGACAGGCCAACAAGAGGCGAGGCCACATTGTATTTGGTTTTGGGTAATGAACCAGGCCAGGTGTTAGATTTGGAGGTATGTGAGCACTTTGGAGACAGTGACCACAATTCGGTGACGTTTACGTTAGTGATGGAAAGGGATAAGTACACCCCGCAGGGCAAGATTTATAGCTGGGGGAAGGGCAATTATGATGCCATTAGACATGACTTGGGAGGGGTAGGTTGGAGAAGTAGGCTGCAAGTGTTGGGCACACTGGATATGTGGAGCTTGTTCAAGGAACAGCTACTGCGTGTTCTTGATAAGTACGTACCGATCAGGCAGGGAGGAAGGCGTCGAGCGAGGGAACCGTAGTTTACCAAAGAAGTGGAATCTCTTGTTAAGAGGAAGAAGGAGGCCTATGTGAAGATGAGGTGTGACGTTTCAGTTGGGGCGCTTGATAGTTAGAAGGTAGCGAGGAAGGATCTAAAGAGAGAGCTAAGATGAGCAAGGAGGGGACATGAGAAATATTTGGCGGTAGGATCAAGGAAAACCCAAAAGCTTTCAATAGGTATGTCAGGAATAAAAGAATGACTAGGGTAAGAGTCGGTCAGTCAAGGACAGGGATGGGAAGTTGTGTGTGGAGTCTGAAGAGATATGCGAGATACTAAATGAATATATTTCGTCAGTATTCACTCAGGAAAAAGTGAATGTTGTGGAGGAGAATGCTGGAACCCAGGCTATTAGAATAGATGTCATTGAGGTGCGTAGGGAAGAGGTGTTGGCAATTCTGGACAGGCTGAAAATAGATAAGTCCCCGGGGCTTGATGGGATTTATCCTTGGATTCTCTGGGAAGCCAGGGAAGAGATTGCTGAGCCTTTGGCTTTGATTTTTATTTCATCATTGGCTACAGGAATAGTGCCAGAGGCCTGGAGGATAGCAAATGTGGTCACTTTGTTCAAGAAGGGGAGTAGAGACAACCCCGGCAACTATAGACCAGTGAGCCTCACGTCTGTTGTGGGTAAATTCTTGGAGGGGATTATAAGAGACAAGATTTATAATCTAGACAGGAATAATATGATTAGATATAGTCAGCATGGCTTTGTGAAGGGTAGGTCATGCCTCACAAACCTTATCGAGTTCTTTGAGAAGGTGACTGAACAGGTAGACGAGGGTAGAGCAGTTGATGTGGTGTATATGGATTTCAGTAAAGCGTTTGATAAGGTTCCCCACGGTAGGCTATTTCATAAAATACGGAGGCTGGGGATTGTGGGTGATTTAGAGATGTGGATCAGAAATTGGCTAGCTGAAAGAAGACAGGTGGTTGATGGGAAATGTTCCGAATGGAGTTCACTTACAAGTGGCGTACCACAAGGATCTGTTCTGGGGCCGTTGCTGTTTGTGATTTTCATAAATGACCTAGAGGAAGGCGCAGAAGGGTTGGTGAGTAAATTTGCAGACGATACTAAAGTCGGTGGTGTTGTCGACAGTGCGGAAGGATGTTGCAGGTTACAGAGGGACATAGATAAGCTGCAGAGCTGGGCTGAGAGGTGGCAAATGGAGTTTAATGTAGAGAAGTGTGAGGTGATTCACTTTGGAAGGAATAACAGGAATGCGGAATATTTGGCGAATGGTAAAATTCTTCGAAGTGTGGATGAGCAGAGGTATCTCGGTGTCTATGTACATAGATCCCTGAAAGTTGCCACACAGGTTGATAGGGTTGTGGAGAATGCCTATGGCGTGTTGGCCTTTATTGATAGAGGGATTGAGTTCCGGAGTCATGAGATCATGTTGCAGCTGTACAAAACTCTGGTACGGCCGCATTTGGAGTATTGCGTGCAGTTCTGGCCACCTCATTATAGGAAGGACGTGGAAGCTTTGGAACGGGTGCAGAGGAGATTTACCAGGATGTTGCCTGGTATGGAGGGAACATTTTATGAGGAATGGCTGATGGACTTTAGGTTGTTTTCGTTAGAGAGAAGAAGGTTAAGAGAAGACTTAATAGAGGCATACAAAATGATCAGAGGGTTAGATAGGGCGGACAGTGAGAGACTTCTCCCGCGGATGGAAATGGCTAGCACGAGGGGACATAGCCTTAAACTGAGGGGTAATAGATATAGGACAGAGGTCAGAGGTAGGTTCTTTACGCAAAGAGTGGTGAGGCCGTGGAATGCCCTACCTGCAATAGTAGTGAACTCGACAACATTGAGGGCATTTAAAAGTTTATTGGATAAGCATATGGATGATGATGGCATAGTGTAGGTTAGATGGCTTTTGTTTTTTGACTTCCCATGTGGGTGCAACATCGTGGGCCGAAGGGCCTGTACTGCGCTGTATCGTTCTATGTTCTATGTTCTAAGGTATTTCTAACAGCATGAATCCAGGAAAACAGAAACAATGTGGTTGCGGCAGTAAGGTGGAACGGAATGTTGTGCAATCTATCATGGATTTAAACACTCTCTCCCCTTTCTCTCTTTAACACTCTCCTTTGTTCTGTTTCTGTTTTGTATCTCTTGGTTTCGGGTGAAGGTTTAAGATGAGCAGAATATTGTTCCATATTTTCTGTTCAGTAAGACATATTTTGCGACTTTGTTACTTTGTGAAACCATTGCAAACATGAAGAATAATTGGCACTACATGACACGAAAGGAGGGTATTTGCTCCATGATTACTGTGTCTGTGCCCATCATTACTGTTATACAGACACATGGTCAGAACATTGAATATAGGAGTTTGGACGCCTTGTTGAAGTTGTACAAGACATAAGTAATTCTACACTTGGAATACTGTGTACAGTTCTGGTCTCACTAGCATAGAGATGATATTATTCAACTAGAAATAGTGCTGAAACGTTTTACAAGGATGCTACCATAAATTGACAGTTTGAGTCATAAGGTGAGTTTGGTACGCTGGAACATTTTCCCCTGGAGTGTAGGAGGCATAGGGGTGAAATTCTCGAGTTCTATAAGGTTAATAGGGCAGAGGTAATGTACATCGTCAACATATTTTCCCAAAGATAGGGGAGTGTAAAACAAGTGGGTATGGGTTTAAAGTTAGAGGGGAGACACACAAAAGGGTCCAGAGAGTAATGTTTTCACAAATAGTGCGCTGAGTGTCTGGACTGAGTTGCCAGAGGAAGTAATAGAAGCGGGTAGAATTTTGTCTTATTAAAGGGATCAGGGGTTATGGGGAGAATGCAGAAGAATGGGGGGCATGGATAAGTTGTGCCGAAGGGCCTATTTCCATGCTGTACACCTCTTGTACTCTGTGACCCTATCCCATCTTCCAGCTCTGTAACGCTGCAGATTCGAGCACTCTATCTCTATGTCCAAGTGATTTTGAAATTTTCCTATGGGTGTCTGCCTCTATCATTCTCATGGACAATGGTCCCTGAGTGATTGAAAGGATCTGAGGAACAGGCAGGAAATGACATTGAGGAAGAAGCTCACCTGCGATCAAACCGGATGTTGGGGCAGGAGTGAGTGGCCGGGAGGTCTCACTATGTTGTTATTTGCTATCAGTTCCAGTTGCCACAGTACTCGCAGATGATTATAACTGCGCGATAAGATTTTTAAGTTACATCTTTCCATCAATTAATTCAATGTTCGGGGATACAGTTCAGTTATCTCGTCTGCACAGCCTCTGAGGTTGGTGGAGGCAGATACAACAGTGGTTTTCAAATTTCAATGCGAGAAACGACAGCAATCAATTGCATGCCTCTGTGGAAAGGTTGGTCGAGAGGGATTGATTGATCTGCTAATCTAAAGAGCCGCTGAGGTTAAACGGAATGAATGTCCTCTGTCGGTACTTCGCGCACTTTTAAGTTTTTAGTCGCGTCTGGCTGTGAGATGATGTGCACCAACACAAGGGAGTTTCCCTCAATGCTACCCACTACGGCGATTATGATCACTGTAATCCTTCATATACAATGTGTCCATGCTTGAGACCAGCGTCAACTTTAGCTCACTGCTTACTTCGCAGCATCAACTTAATTGGAAGTTTAAACTTGTCTTACCGTGGGCGCTGCCTTCCGTTTTTATTATTTTCAAAACATGTGTTGCATAAGTAAAAGTAGCAGCACATTTATAATTAGAAGTAGGTGTATTTTGTTTAGAGGTTGCATTAATTGTTTATAAAAGAGGCTTGTGCCCCGTGTTTACTTTCTGATCTCACACTGCGGAAACCCAAGTTCGAGTCCAGCTCTGTATAATACCTGACCTATCACACTCTGTCAATTACTCACGACCTAAATGCAGGAAAAGAGCATGAAAGATTATCGATTATACAATTTTAAATTCCGGACCAAGAGTGTCTACTCAGGCAAATTGATTAATCCATTATTTTCCACGTGAAACGCTGTGCCCCAGATCTCCAAGAACACCCAGTGAGTTCGAAAGCTTCCAGGACCAAGCAGTGCGCTTGTTTGCTCCTCCTGCCACAAGCATTCAATCCCTCAGCCACAGCCATCCCAAAATGCACCGCACTAACTCAACAAACTTCCTCAGGCAATTGTTCCTTCAACAGCACCTTCCAGACGTACGACCACTATCATTTTGAAGAACTAGACAAGCCCCTACTTGGAACAATCACCAACTGGAATTTCCCTCCAAATCACTCACCACTCCCACTCGGAACCAGATTAACGTTCCTTCACATTAACGGGAAAACTTAATTGAGCTTCATCCATAAAGGCACGTGGGTGCACCCAAACTTCAACGGCCTGCAACGCTTCAACAAAGCAGCTCACCACCACCTTCTGATGGGAAACTAGAGATGGTGAATAAATTCTGTCCTAACCAGCAACTCTCACATCCAGTGAAAGTGATATTTTTAATGCATTGGTGCTTCGAATTCCTGGGGCCCGGGATGAACTGTTCTCCATTCTTGAAACAAAAGTATCGTGTACCCAATTCATTTTTTCCTATTAAGGCGCAATTTAGCGTGACTAATCTACCTACTCTGCACATCGTTGGGTTGTGGGAGCATAACCCACGCAAACACGGGGAGAATGTGCAAACTCCACACAAAGAGTGACCCAGAGCCGGGATCAAACCTGAGCACACGACACCGTGAGGCAGCAGTGTTAACCACTACGCCACCGTGCTGCCCCTGTTTGCCATTCTAACGGTGGAATGAATCATGTAACGTCTTCTTCGGAGGAAACTGGATCGAAGGTATTTCTAACAGCATGAATCCTGGAAGATAGAAACAATGTGCTTGCTGCAGTAAGGTGGAAGGTAATGGTGTGCAATGTATCCAGCAGTAAACGCTCTCTCCCCATTTCTCTCTTTACCTTTATTCTGTTTCTGTTTTGTTTCTATTGGTATCGGGTGAAAATTTGATTTACCGTGGGTCTCTTGAGCAAGACATTCTTCATCATCTTATTCCAGTCAGACACATTTTGCGACTTATTTGCTTTTTGCACGACTGTAAACATGATGAATAATTGTAAATTCAGAACACTGACGGAGGCTCTTTGTTCCACAATTACTGTGTCTGTGCCCATTGTTACTATTATACAGGTACATGGTCAGATTATTGATTGCAGGAGTTGGGACGTCTTGCTGAAGTTGCACAAGACATTGGGAAGGACACACTTGGAATACTGTGTACAATTCTGGTCACCGTAATATAGAAAGAGGGCCGAAATGATTTGCTCTGCTGCTTTCGGTCTTGAAAATTTAAGTTATAAGGAGCGGCTGGATAGACTGGAACATTTTTCTTGGAGGCTAGGGGTGATCTTGACAACTGCTATAAAATAATGAGGGGCATAGATGAGGTAGATTTTCGCAAAGGTACTGGAATCCAAATCTAGAGGGCATAGGCTTAAGTTGAATGAGAAGAGAAACAAAAGGGTCCAGAGGAACAATTGTTTCACACAGAGGGTGGTGAGTGTCTGGATCAAGCTGGCAGAGGCAATAGTGGAGGCGGCTACATTGTTGTCTTTTAAAAAGCATTTAGATAGTTATATGGCGAAGGTGGGTGTAGAGGAATATGACAAATGTGGGCAATTGGACAGGCTTTGTGTAGTAAAAACTGGGCGGCATGAACAAGTTAGGCGGAAGGGTCTATTTCCATGCTGTAAATCTCTATGACTCTATGACCTGCCCACCTTCCAGATCTGTGTCGCTGAAGATTCGAGCACTCCATCTAATGTCCAAATCGGTTTGAAATTTTGCTGTGGGGGTCTGCCTCCATTTTTCTTATGGACAGTGAACTTTGAGGGAGTGGAAGTCTCTGAGGTACAGGTAGGAATTGACATTGAGGCAGAATCTCAGCTGCGATCAAACTTAATGTTGGCGCAGGGGTGAGTGGCCCTGTTGTAATTTGCTGTCAGTTCCAGTTGCCACAGCAGTCGCAGCTCGCAGGTGAATATAACTGCGAGATAAGATTTTTAATTAAATCTTTCGAATAAAGATTTCATTGTACTGGCATACAGATCAATTATCTGGTCCGCACTGCCTGTGAGATTGGTGGACGCAGTCACAACAATGGCTTTCAAATGTCAATGCGAGAAACGACAGGAATCAAATGCATGCCTCTGGGGATAGGTCGATCGAGTGGGATTGAATTAACCGCTAATCTAAAGAGCCGCTGAGGTTAAACGGAATGAATGTCCTCCGTCGGTAATTCACGCACCTTCACGTTTCTGGTCACGTCTGGCTGTGAGATGATGTGCACCAACACCTGGAGTTTCACCTCAATGTTACCGACCGCGGCAATATGATTACGGTAATCATTTATATACAATGTGCCCATACTTGAAACTGACGTCAGCTTTATCTCACTGGTTACTTCACAGCATCAACTTAATTGCGTGTTCGGACCTGTTTCGCCGTGGGCGCTTCCTGGCGTTTTTAATATTCCCAAAACATGTGTATTGCATAAATAAAAGCAGCAGCACATTTATAATTAGAAGTAGGTGTATTTTGTTCAGAGGTTGCATTGATCTGTTTGGAAAAGAGGCTTGTGCCACGTGTTTACTTTCTGCTCTCATACTGCGGAAAGCCAAGTTCGATTCCAGCTCTGTACACCTTGAAGGTGGTTTGTGGAGGAGCTGTTGTCAAGTGACAGTTAACACGAGTCACTTCTTCAGTGCTTCCCCCCCCCCCTAAGTGACAGTTAACACGAGTCACTTCTTCAGTGCTTCCCCCCCCCCCTACCTCCTCCTCTAACAGAAAAAAAGACAATCACTGTAAGGATCCCAGCCGAGTAACAGCCTACAGTAAAAGAGCGCGAAGAGAGCGGCGGGGACTCAGTGAAAGAGGGCGAGGAGAGCTTCGGGGACACACGATAAAAGAGCGCGAGGAGAGCGGCGGGTACTCAGGATAAAAGGGCGCGAGGAGGGGAGCGTGCAGAGAGGATAAAAGGACGCGAGGATAGGGGCGGGGTGAGAGGATAAATGAACGCGAGGAGAGCGGCGGGGACACAGCTGCCGGAGAAGCGGCCTTCAGATTTTCGGCGGGTGCAGTGGCCAGGGGTCTGTCGGGAAGGTAGGTTTTCCTCTTTCAAAACTTAAAAAACTTACCTTGAAGAGTGACATCACAGCAAAGCAGTGATCTGATTGGCTGGGAAGGAAAGTGCTCCAATTAGCATTAGCTGGAAGAAATTTAACTCTTTGTGTGTCGGTAAGTGTGGAAGGGAAGTTAATGAGTTACCAATTTAGAAGCATGCTGGGAATATTAACTATATTTTAACACTGCTTTTGAGCGAAAATAAGGAGGTCAAGTAATGTAAACGAAATACTGCTTAGTATGTGGTACTGGCCTTATTATGATAATAAGTTGTTCTTCCGAAGGACAACAAAATGCGGACTCGAATTGTTTTTAAACCAAGGGCAAAACATTCCTATTTCCTCTTGCGTATGTTCCCAAGCTTTATCTCTTCAAAGTTGTTTCTTTCAACCTATAAATATAATGGTATTTGACTGCATAACTCAGAGTGCAGTGTCTTGGCTTTGCAGCTGAAACACTCTCTCTCCACAAGTACATTTGTGTAAATAAATTTCCTTAAATCGAACCTCGAGGAATTTGTCTTTATTATGATTTTCACGACAAATTGGCTCAGTCGTTGCAGTTTCCCTAATTTAACGGGACGTGAAACCCGAAACGAATCTCTGAACAGGACTGTCTCAGCTGAAAAGGGAGAGAGCTATAGCGCGACCCCAGCTGAAAGGGGGGGGGTCTGCGGCTCGGCAGCCTTAATTACTGGCCAGTGACTCATGCTCGGAGAGTTATCTTAGTTGATAAATTAATGATAGCTGAGTGAGAAGAGAAAAGGTGCCTTAGAGACTAAAATAAATAAAAAAAGACTTCGAGGTTCGTGAAAGGATAAACAGCGGTGTGCGCTCCCTGTAGTGTTTGTAGATGATTTCGGATTTCCGCGGTTGTTGTTATTGTTATTTATATGTTCTAAAGTATTTTGCAGAAGGAACGATGAGCACTAAACTCGCCGCCCCCTCACAGGTCCTCCCAAAGCCTCGGTAAAGATATCCGGAGCGAGAAAGAAGGTGAACTCCGTAAAGAGGACAGATAAGGGAGTCAAAATAAGTAAGAAAATGAAAAGAAACAATCGTAAAGCAACGGAATGAGGTAGGTGAACCTATATGTCCCGCATAGGAATCTAATGAAGCTGACCCCCTTTCAGAAAAAAAAACAGGGGAGTCAAAGTAAATCGAAGATTAAGGTAAAAGCGAGATTTGTCTGTAGCCGTGAGATAAGGCTGACGGTTAACTGTGATATTTGTGAGCTGTGAGAATCTGTGTGTTTTGTTTAACCAATTCATTTTTGTCAAAGCATGAAGTGGGTTGTATTTTGTATCGTCTGTCTTTATGAGTCAGAGATTATAAATTGAGTGATTTTTGTTGAGATTTCTCGAATGAACGGAAACATAGGAAATTAAAATCCGTTTAAAAGAAAGAAAATGCCTTTACGAATAAAAGTAATTGAATATGAATAAGTTTTAGATTATGTAAAAAAAACGTAAATGGCATCATTCCACGTCTCTGACACTTAGATTCTGCAGGAAACATGAACCATTTCAGCAGACAGTTGATCTTTTCTGAATTGACAAAGAAAAAATATACATCTCTAAGAATAGCTAATGCCTATAAAATCAATCATTGGAAATTGACTTAAATGTGTGCTATTCATGGCCCCCTCCCAGGGGATGTTTTGCTGCTTCTAACATACTCTTATGGTGCATCTTTGCTTTGAGTTTTGGCATCCCACCCGGCATAGATGGGGCTGCGTTCCCAATAATGATAATCATTTGAACGAAGGAAATGAGTCCCTCGAACACTGGTTGGAAATAGAGGGAAGAGGCTGCCATGCAAGGGGCCAAGAAACATTTAACCCCCAGGAAGGATGTACCGCAACTGGCAACACCTGACCCTATTAGGCAGACAGACACTCTGCAAATTAGGAACGGTAATACATCGCATTGATAATGGAATGTTTATCGAGCTGTCTCAAATACGAGCTCAGCGTCCCCTTCAGTCTATAGTTTTTATGTAAACTGTACACTACTGTAAACAGTCTGTGTAAACAATGCCTTACAGTAAATATTGTTCATGTAAACCATAGAGTGCTTTAAAGAGAGTATATGTAATTTGTGTCCTACTGTAAACAGTGTTTATGAAAAATGTAAACTACTGTAAACAGAGTGAATGTAAACAGTGCCTTACAATAACCAGTATTTATGTGAACCGTACATCGCTGTAAAAAAAACTCTATGTCAACGGTGCCCTAAATTGAATAGAGATTATTAAATCGTATACTGCTCTAAACAAAGTCCATGTAAACACTGCCCTCCAGTAAACAGTCCTAATGTAAACCGGACACCACGGCAAACAGCGTTTATGTAAACAGCGCCTCACAGGAAACAGTGCCGACGTAAACCGTACTCTGCTGTAAACAGAGTCTGTGTAAACAGTGTCCTGCAGTACAGTGTCTATGAAAACCGTGTAATGCTGTAACTGGAGTCTATGTAAACAGTGCCCTACAGTAAAACTTTTTTGAAAAACGTAACCTGCTGCAATAAGAGTCTGTGTAAAGAGTGCACTGCAGTAAGTAGTGTTTATGTAAACCCTCTGATGTTGTTAACAAAATCTATGTAAACAATGCCATACATTTAGATACACCGTACACGGCTGTACCAGAGACTATGTAAACAATGCCCTACAGTAAACAGAATGAAAGTAAACCGTGCGCTAATATGAACAGAGTCTGTGTAAAGAGAGCCCTACAGGAAGCAGTATTTAGGTAAACTGTACACGACTGTTAAAAGCGTCAGTGTAAACAGTGCCGTACAGGGACTATGTAAACAGTGCACTACAGTAAACTAAATGTAAACTGTGCCCCACAGTAAACAGCGTCTATGTAAACAGTGCCCTACAGTAAACAGAGTGAAAGTACACCATATACTGCTGTAACAGAGTCTTTGTAAACAGTGCCCTACAGTAAACAGTGTTTCTGTAAATCGTATACAGCTGTAAACAGTGACTATGTAAACACTGTCCCGCAGTAAACAGTGTCTGTGAAAACCGTGCAATGCGGTAAGTGGAGTATATGTAAACAGTGCCCTACAGTAAAACGTTTTTGAAAAACGAAACCTGCTGTAATAAGTGTCTATGTAAAGAGTGCACTACAGTAAGCAGAGTTTATGTTAACCCTCTGCTGTTGTAAACAGAGTCGATGTAAACAATGCCATACATTTAGATACACCGTACACGGCTGTAACCAGAGTATATGTAAACATTGCCCTACAGTAAACAGAGTGAAAGTACACCATACACTGCTGTAACTGAGTCTATGTAAACAGTGCCCTACAGTAAACAGAGTGAAAGTGAACCGTACACTGCTGTAAACAGAGAGAATGTAAACAGTGCCCCACAGTAAACAGAGTGAAAGTACACCATACACTGCTGTAACTGAGTCTATGTAAACAGTGCCCTACAGTAAACAGAGTGAAAGTGAACCGTACACTGCTGTAAACAGAGACAATGTAAACAGTGCCCCACAGTAAACAGAGTGAAAGTACACCATACACTGCCGTAAACAGAGTCTATGTAAACAGTACCCTACAGTAAACAGAGTGAAAGTACACCATACACTACTGTACACTGAGTCTATGTAAACAGTGCCCTACTGTAAACAGAGTGAAAGTACACCATACACTGCTGTACACTGAGTCTATGTAAACAGTGCCCTACAGTAAACAGAGTGAAAGTGAACCGTACACTGCTGTAAACAGAGTCTATGTAAACAGTGCCCTACAGTAAACAGAGTGAAAGTACACCATACACTACTGTACACTGAGTCTGTGTAAACAGTGCCCTACAGTAAACAGAGTGAAAGTCACCATACACTACTGTACACTGAGTCTATGTAAACAGTGCCCACAGTGAACAGAGTGAAAGTACACCATACACTACTGTACACTGAGTCTATGTAAACAGTGCCCTACAGTAAACAGAGTGAAAGTGAACCGTACACTGCTGTAAACAGAGTCTATGTAAACAGTGCCCTACAGTAAACAGAGTGAAAGTACACCATACACTACTGTACACTGAGTCTGTGTAAACAGTGCCCTACAGTAAACAGAGTGAAAGTACACCATACACTGCTGTAACAGAGTCTATGTAAACAGTGCCCTACAGTAAACAGAGTGAAAGTACACCACACACTGCTGTAACAGAGTTTATGTAAACAGTGCCCTACACTAAACAGAGTGAAAGTACACCATACACTGCTGTAACAGAGTCTATGAAAACAGTGCCCTACAGTAAACAGAGTGAAAGTTCACCACACACTGCTGTAACAGAGTTTATGTAAACAGTGCCCTACAGTAAACAGAGTGAAAGTACACCACACACTACAGTAAACAGAGTCTATGTAAACAGTGCCCTGCAGTAAACAGTGTTTCTGTAAATCGTATACTGCTGTAAACAGTGACTATGTAAACAGTGTCCCGCAGTAAAACCGTGCAATTACGGTAAGTGGAGTATATGTAAACAGTGCCCTACAGTAAAACAGAGCCATGTGGAACACAATCGATTCTAATGAGAAACGTGCCGGATTCGCCGGTTTCACGATTGACACTCAGGAGGCTGACAAGCTGCAGCCGCATATACACACTGCACTCCCCACACACACCATCACAGCCAACAAGATGGCAGCGAGGAGAACGGCTCCACGATTTACGCATGCCGAGTTGGAGATCCTCCTGGTTTTTTTAATTTATTTATTAACAAGAACTTGGCTGAAAGTAAGAGGAATGGCAGGGAAGGGAGTGCAATGTTCTTCCTGCAGGATGTTTGAGGTGAGGGACGCCGTTAGTGTCCCTGCTGATTTTACCTGCAGGAAGTGCAGCCATCTCCAGCTCCTCTAAGACCGAGTTAGGGAACTGGAGCTGGAGTTGGATGAACTTCGAATCATTCGGGAGGCAGAGGGGGTCATCGATAGCAGCTTCAGGGAATTAGTTACACCAAAGATTGGAGATAGATGGGTAACTGTAAGAGGGACTGGGACGAAGCAGTCAGTGCAGGGATCCTCTGCGGTCATTCCCCTGAGTAACAAGTATACCGCTTTGGATACTGGTGTGGGGGGGGGGGGGGGGGGGGGCTTAACAGGGGTAAGCCATGGGGTACGGGCCTCTGGCATGGCGTCTGTCCCTGTTGTTCAGAAGGGAAGGGGGAGAGGAGCAGAGCGTTAGTAATTGGGGACTCGATAGTCAGGGGCACAGATAGGAGATTTTGTGGGAGCGAGAGAGACTCACGTTTGGTATGTTGCCTCCCAGGTGCAAGGGTACGTGATGTCTCGGATCGTGTTTTCCGGGTCCTTAAGGGGGAGGGGGAGCAGCCCCAAGTCGTGGTCCACATTGGCACTAACGACATAGGTAGGAAAGGGGACAAGGATGTCAGGCAGGCTTTCAGGGAGCGAGGATGGAAGCTCAGAACTAGAACAAACAGAGTTGTTATCTCTGGGATGTTGCCCGTGCCACGTGATAATGAGATGAGGAATAGGGAGAGAGGGCAATTAAACACGTGGCTACAGATATGGTGCAGGCGGGAGGGATTCAGATTTCTGGATAACTGGGGCTCTTTCTGGGAAAGGTGGGACCTCTACAGACAGGATGGTTTATATCTGAACCTGAGGGGCACAAATATCCTGGGGGGGGGAGAGATTTGTTAGTGCTCTTTGGGGGGGGGGCGGTTAAGCTAATGCAGCAGGGGCAGGGGAACCTGGATTGTAGTTTTAGGGTAAGGGAGATTGAGAGTACAGAGGTCAGGAGCACAGATTTGACATCGCAGGTGGGTGCCAGTGTTCAGGTAGGTGGTTTGAAGTGTGCCTACTTCAATGCCAGGAGTATACGAAATAAGGTAGGGGAACTGGCAACATGGGTTGGTACCTGGGACTTCGATGTTGTGGCCATTTCGGAGACATGGATAGAGCAGGGACAGGAATGGTTGTTGCAGGTTCCGGGGTTTAGGTATTTTAGTAAGCTCAGAGAAGGAGGCAAAAGAGGGGGAGGTGGGGCGCTGCTAGTCAAGAATTTTATCACGGTGGCGGAGAGGATGCTAGATGGGGACTCTTCTTCCGAGGTAGTATGGGTTGAGGTTAGAAACAGGAAAGGAGAGGTCACCCTGTTGGGAGTTTTCTATAGGCCTCCTAATAGTTCTAGGGATGTAGAGGAAAGGATGGCGAAGATGATTCTGGATAAAGCGAAAGTAACAGGGTAGTTATTATGGGAGACTTTAACTTTCCAAATATTGACTGGAAAAGATATAGTTTGAGTACATTAGATGGGTCGTTTTTTGTACAGTGTGTGCAGGAGGGTTTCCTGACACAATATGTTGACAGGCCAACAAGAGGCGAGGCCACATTGGATTTGGCTTTGGGTAATGGACTAGGCCAGGTGTTAGATTTGGAGGTAGGTGAGCACTTTGGGGACAGTGACCACAATTCTGTGAAGTTTACGTTAGGTGCAGCACGGTAGCCTTGTGGATAGCGCAATTGCTTCACAGCTCCAGTGTCCCAGGTTCGAATCCGGCTTGGGTCACTGTCTGTGCGGAGTCTGCACATTCTCCCCGTGTGTGCGTGGGTTTCCTCCGGGTGCTCCGGTTTCCTCCCACAGTCCAAAGATGTGCAGGTTAGGTGGATTGGCCATGATAAAGTGCCCTTAGTGTCCAAAATTGCCCTTAGTTTTGGGTGGGGTTACTGGTTTATGGGGATAGGTTGGGGTTGTTGACCTTGGGTAGGGTGCTCTTTCCAAGAGCCGGTGCAGACTCGATGGGCCGAATGGCCTCCTTCCGCACTGTAAATTCTATTCTATTCTATGATGGAAAGGGATAAGTATACTCCGCAGGGCAAGAGTTATAGATGGGGAAGGGCAATTATGATGCCATTAGACATGACTTGGGAGGGTTAGGTTGGAGAAGTAGGCTGCAAGTGTTGGGCACACTGAATATGTGGAGCTTGTTCAAGGAACAGCTACTGCGTGTTCTTGATAAGTACGTACCGGCCAGGAAGGGAGGAAGGCGTCGAGCGAGGGAACCGTGGTTTCCCAAAGAAGTGGAATCTCTTGTTATGAGGAAGAAGGAGGCCTATGTGAAGGTGAGGTGTGAAGTTTCAGTTGGGGCGCTTGAAGGTTACAAGGTAGCGAGGAAGGATCTAAAGAGAGAGCTAAGACGAGCATGGAGGGGACATGAGAAATATTTGGCGGTAGGATCAAGGAAAACCCAAAAGCTTTCTATAGGTATGTCAGGAATAAATGAATGACTAGGGTAAGAGTAGGCCAGTCAAGGACAGGGAAGGGAAGTTGTGTGGGGAGTCTGAAGAGATAGGCGAGATACTAAATGAATATTTTTCGTCAATATTCACTCAGGAAAAAGAGAATCATAGATTATCATAGAATTTACAGTGCAGAAGGATGCCATTCGGCCCATCGAGTCTGCACCGGCTCTTGGAAAGAGCACCCTACCCAAGGTCAACACCGCCACCCTATCCCCATAATCCAGTAACCCCACCCAACACTGAGGGCAATTTTGGACACTAAGGGCAATTTATAATGGCCAATCCACCTAACCTGCACATCTTTGGACTGTGGGAGGAAACCGCAGCACCCGGAGGAAACCCACGCACACACGGGGAGGATGTGCAGACTCCGCACAGACAGTGACCCAAGCCGGAATCGAACCTGGGACCCTGGAGCTGTGAAGCAATTGTGCTATCCACAAGGCTACCGTGCTGCCTCTTTTTTTTTTTAAGAAGGAGGCCATTCGGCCCATCGAGTCTGCACCGACCCACTTAAGCCCTCACTTCCACCCTATCCCCGTAATCCAATAAGCCCTCCTAACCTTTTTAGTCACTAAGGGCAATTTAGCATGGCCAATCCACCTAACCTGCACAACAGAATGTTGTGGAGGAGAATGCTGAGACCAAGGCTATTAGAATAGATGGCATTGAGGTGCGTAGGGAAGAGGTGTTGGCAATTCTGGACAGTCTGAAAATAGATAAGTCCCCGGGGCTTGATGGGATTTATTTTAGGATTCTCTGGGAAGCCAGGGAAGAGATTGCTGAGCCTTTGGCTTTGATTTTTATTTCATCATTGGCTACAGGAATAGTGCCAGAGGACTGGAGGATAGCAAATGTGTTCACTTTGTTCAAGAAGTGGAGTAGAGACAACCCCGGCAACGATAGACCAGTGAGCCTCACGTCTGTTGTGGGTAAAGTCATGGAGGGGATTATAAGAGACACGATTTATAATCATCTAGATAGGAATAATATGATTAGGGATAGTCAGCATGGCTTTCTGAAGGGTAGGTCATGCCTCACAAATCTTATCGAGTTCTTTGAGAAGGTGACTGAACAGGTAGACGAGGGTAGAGCAGTTGATGTGGTGTATATGGATTTCAGAAAAGCGTTTGATAAGGTTCCCCACGGTAGGCTATTTCATAAAATACGGAGGCTGGGGATTGAGGGTGATTTAGAGATGTGGATCTGAAATTGGCTGGCTGAAAGAAGACAGAGGGTGGTGGTTGATGGGAAATGTTCAGAATGGAGTTCAGTTACAAGTGGCGTACCACAAGGATCTGTTCTGGGGCAGTTGCTGTTTGTCATTTTTATCAATGACCTAGAGGAAGGCGCAGAAGGGTGGGTGAGTAAATTTGCAGACGATACTAAAGTCGGTGGTGTTGTCGACAGTGCGGAAGGATGTTGCAGGTTACAGAGGGACATAGATAAGCTGCAGAGCTGGGCTGAGAGGTGGCAAATGCAGTTTAATGTAGAGAAGTGTGAGGTGATTCACTTTGGAAGGAAAAACAGGAATGCGGAATATTTGGCTAATGGTAAAATTCTTCGAAGTGTGGATGAGCAGAGGTATCTCGGTGTCTATGTACATAGATCCCTGAAAGTTGCCACCCAGGTTGATAGGGTTGTGAATAAGGCCTATGGCGTGTTGGCCTTCATTGGTAGAGGGATTGAGTTCCGGAGTCATGAGATCATGTTGCAGCTGTACAAAACTCTGGTACGGTCGCATTTGGAGTATTGCGTGCAGTTCTGGTCACCTCATTATACGAAGGACGTGGAAGCTTTGGAACGGGTGCAGAGGAGATTTACCAGGATGTTGCCTGGTATGGAGGGAAAATCTTATGAGGAAAGGCTGATGGACTTTAGGTTGTTTTCGTTAGAGAGAAGAAGGTTAAGAGGAGACTTAATAGAGGCATACAAAATGATCAGAGGGTTAGATAGGGTGGACAGTGAGAGATTTCTCCCGTAGATGGAAATGGCTAGCACGAGGGGACATAGCCTTAAACTGAGGGGTAATAGATATAGGACAGAGTTCAGGGGTAGGTTCCTTACGCAAAGAGTGGTGAGGCCGTGGAATGCCCTACCTGCAATAGTAGTGAACTCGCGAACATTGAGGGTATTTAAACTTTTATTGGATTAGCATATGGATGATGATGGCATAGTGTAGGTTAGATGGCTTTTGTTTTTTGAATTCCCATGTGGGTGCAATATCGTGGGCCGAAGGGCCTGTACTGCGCTGTATCGTTCTATGTTCTATGTTCTAAGGTATTTCTAACAGCATGAATCCAGGAAAACAGAAACAATGTGGTTGCGGCAGTAAGATGGAACGGAGTGTTGTGCAATCTATCATGGATTTAAACACTCTCTCCCCCTTTGTCTCTTTAACACTCTCATTTGTTCTGTTTCTGTTTTGTATCGCTTGGTTTCGGGTGAAGGTTTAAGTTGAGCAGAAAATTGTTCCATATTTTCTGTTCAGTAAGACATATTTTGCGACTTTGTTACATTGTGGAACCATGGCAAACATGAAGAATAATTGGCACTACATGACACGAAAGGACGGTATTTCCTCCATGATTACTGTGTCTGTACCCATCATTACTGTTATACAGACACATGGTCAGAACATTGAATACAGGAGTTTGGTCGCCTTGTTGAAGTTGTACAAGACATAAGTAAGTCTACACTTGGAATACTGTGTGCAGTTGTGGTCTCACTAGTATAGAGATGATATTATTCAACTAGAAATAGTGCTGAAACGTTTTACAAGGATGTTCCCGTAAATTGACAGTTTGAGTTATAAGGTGCGTTTGGTACGCTGGGACATTTTCCCCTGGAGTGTAGGAGGCATAGGGGTGAAATTCTCGAGGTCTATAAGGTTAATAGGGCAGAGGTAATGTACATCGTCAAAATATTTTCCCAAAGATAGGGGAGTGTAAAACAAGTGGGTATAGGTTTAAAGTTAGAGAGGAGACACACAAAAGGGTCAAGAGAGTAATGTCTTCACAAACAGTGTGCTGAGTGTCTGGACCGAGTTGACAGAAGCGGGTACTATGTTGTCTTATTAAAGGGATCAGGTGTTATGGGATGAATGCAGAAGAATGGGCGGCATGGATAAGTTGGACCGAAGGGCTTTTTCCATGCTGTAAACCTCTTGCACTCTGTGACCCTATCCCATCTTCCAGCTCTGTAACGTTGCAGATTCGAGCACTCTATCTCTGTGTCCAAGTGATTTTGAAATTTTCCTATGGGTGTCTGCATTTATCATTCTCATGGACAATGGTCCCTGAGTGATTGAAAGGATCTGAGGAACAGGCAGGAAATGACATTGAGGCAGAAGCTCAGCTGCGATCAAACTGGATGTTGGGGCAGGAGTGAGTGGCCGGGAGGTCTCACTATGTTGTTATTTGCTATCAGTTCCAGTTGCCACAGTACTCGCAGATGATTATAACTGCGCGATAAGATTTTTAAGTTACATCTTTCCATCAATTAATTCAATTTTCGGGGATACAGTTCAGTTATCTCGTCTGCACAGCCTCTGAGGTTGGTGGAGGAAGATACAACAGTAGTTTTCAAATTTCAATGCGAGAAACGACAGCAATCAATTGCATGTCTCTGGGGAAAGGTCGGTAGAGTGGGATTGATTGATCTGCTAATCTAAAGAGTCGCTGAGGTGAAACGGAATGAATGTCCTCTGTCGGTACTTCGCGCACTTTTAAGTGTTTGGTCACGTCTGGCTGTGAGATGATGTGCACCACCACACTGGAGTTTCCCTCAATGCTACCCACCACGGCGATTATGATCACTGTAATCCTTCATATACAATGTGTCCATGCTTTAAGCCAGCGTCAGCTTTAGCTCACTGGTTACTTCACAGCATCAACTTAATTGTAAGTTCGAACCTGTCTTACCGTGGGAACTGCCTGGCGTTTTTATTATTTCCAAAACATGTGTTGCATAAATAAAACAGCAGCACATTTATAATTAGAAGTAGGTGTATTTTGTTTAGAGTTTGCATTAATTGTTTTTAAAAGAGGCTTGTGCTCGGTGTTTACTTTCTGATCTCACACTGCGGAAACCCAAGTTCGAGTCCAGCTCTGTATAATACCTGACCTATCACACTCTGTCAATTACTCACAACCGAAATGCAGGAAAAGAGCATGAAAGATTATCGATTATTCAATTTTAAATTTCGGAACAAGAGTGTCTACGCAGGCAAATTGATTAATCCATTATTTTCCTCCTGAAACGCTGTTCCCCAGTTCTCCAAGAACACCCAGTGAGTTCGAAAGCTTCCAGGACCAAGCAGTGCGTTTGATTGCTCCTCCTGCCACAAGCATCCAATCCCTCCGCCACAGCCATCCCAAAATGCACCGCAATAACTCAACAAACTTCCTCAGGCAATTGTTCCTTCGACAGCACCTTCCAGACGTACGACCACTGCCACTTTGAAGAACTAGACAAGCCCCTACTTGGAACAATCACCAACTGGAATTTCCCTCCAAATCACTCACCACTCCCACTCGGAAGCATATTAACGTTCCTTCACATTAACGGGAAAACTTAATTGAGCTTCCTCCATAAAGGCACGTTGGGTGTACCCAAAACTCAACGGCCTGCAACGCTTCAACAAAGCAGCTCACCACCTTCTGATGGGCAACTAGAGATGGTCAATAAATTCTGTCCTAACCAGCAACTCTCATATCCAGTGAAAGTGATATTTTTAATGCATGGGTGCTTAGAATTCCTGGGGCCCGGGATGAACTGTTCTCCATTCTTGAAACAAAAGTATCGTGTACCCAATTCATTTTTTCCTATTAAGGCGAAATTTAGCGTGACTAATCTACCTACTCTGCACGTCATTGGGTTGTGGGGCATAGCCCACGCAAAAATGGGAAGAATACGCAAACTCCACACGGTCGGTGACCCGGAGCTGGGATCGAATCTGAGAACTCGGCGCCTTCCGGCAGCAGTGCCAACCACTGCGCCCACGTGCTGCCGCTATTTTTTAATTCTAACGGTGGAATGAATCATATAACTTCTACCTCCGAGGAAACTGGACCTCAGGTATTTCTAACAGCATGAATCCTGGAAGACAGAAACAATGCGCTTTCTTCAGTCATCTGGAACTGAGTGGCGTGCAATCTACTCTGGCGTTAAACGGTCTCTAACCTTTCTCTCTTTACCACCCTCCTTTCTTCTGTTTCTGTTTTGTTTCTCTTGGTATCGGCTGAAGATTTGATTTGCTGTGGGTCTCTTGACGAAGATATTCTGCTGAATCTTTTTCCAGTCAGGCACATTCTGCGACTTTGTTGCTTTTTGGAACCAGTGCAAACATGATGAATAATTGGAAATTCACAATACTGAAGGAGGCTCTTTGTTCCCCAATTACTGTGTCTTCCCATGATTACTACTATACCGATACATGGTCAGATAATTGAGAACACGTGTTGGGATGTCTTGCTGAAGTTCTACAGGACGTTGGGAAGGACACACTTGGAATATTGTGCACAGTTCTGGTAACCCTAACATAGAAAGGATATTATTAACCTAGAAAAAGGGCAGAAAAGGTTTGCCATGCTGCTACCGGATTTGATGGTTTGAGTTATAAGGAGCGGTTGTTTAGACTGGAATATTGTTCTTGGAGCCTCGGGGTGATCTTGACGACCGCTGTAAAATAATGGGGGACATTGATCAGGTAGATTATCCCAAAGGTAGTGGAATCCAAAACTAGAGGGCATAGGTTTAAAGTGAGAGCAGAGAGATACAAAACGGTCCAGATGAACAATTGTTTCATTCAGGGCGGTGAGTGTCTGGAACGAGCTGGCAGAGGCAGTAGTAGAGGCGTGTACAATTCTGCCTTTTAAAAAGCATTTAAATAGTTATATGGAGAAGATGGGTATGGAGGAATATGAACAAGTGTGGGCAATTGGACAGGCTTTGTGTAGTAAAAACTGGGCGGCATGACAAGTTAGGCCGAAGGGCCTATTTCAACGCTGTAAACGTCTATGACTCGATGACCTGTCCCACCTTCCAGCTCTGTGTCGCTGCAGATTCGAGCACTCCATCTTAATGTCCAAATTCGTTTGAATGTCTGCCTCCATTTTTCTTCGCGACAGTGTACTTTGAGGCAGAATCTCAGCTGTGATCAAACTGAATGTTGGGACATGAGTGAGTGGCCGTGTAGTCTTTATATGTTTTCATTTGCTATCAGTTCCAGTTGCCACAGTACTCGCAGATGAATATAACTGCGAGATCAGATTTTTAAGTTACCTCTTTCCAACAATTATTTCAATGTTCTGGGATACAGTTCAATTATTTGGTCCGCACTGCCTGTGAGATTGGTGGATGCAGATACAACAATGCCTTTCAAACTTCAATGCGAGAAATGACAGCAATGAAATGCATGCCTCTGGGGAAATGTCGGTCGAGTGGGATGGAATGATCTACTAATCTAAAGAGCCGCTGGTGTCAAACGGAATGAATGTCTTCCGTCGGTACTTCACGCACTTTTAAGTTTTTGGTCACGTCTGGCTGTGAGATGATGTGCAGCAACACCTGGAGTTTCGCCTCAGTGTTGCCCACCACGGCGAATACAGATCACGGAAATCCTTTATATACAATGTGTCCATGCGTGACGTCAGCGTCAGCTTTAGCTCACTGGTTACTTCACAGCATCAACTTAATTACAAGTTCGGACCTGTCTCACCGTGGGCGCTGCTTGGCGCTTTTAACATTTCCAAAACATGTCTGTACATGAAGCAGTAGCACATTTATAATTATAAGGTGTATTTTTTTCAGAGTTTGCATTAATCTGTTTTAAAAAGAGTCGTGTGCCACCTGTTCACTTTCTGATCTCACAGTGCGGAAAGCCAAGTTCGATTCCAGCTCTGTACAATAACTTTGTCAAACTTTGTCAATTATTCACAATCTAAATGGAGAAAAAGAGCTTTAACGATTATCTATTATAGCTTCTTTGACATTTCGGAACAAGATTCGTTACGCAGGCGAATTGATTAATCCATTTCTTTCCACGTGAAACGCTGCTCCCTCGTTCTCAAAGAACACTCAGGGAGTTGGAAAGCAAATGCACTTCAATAACTCAACAAAGTGCCTCGGGCAATTGTTCCTCAAGCAGCACCTCCAGACCTCCGACTACTATCATTTTGAAGAGCTAGACAAGCCCCTACTTGGGACAATCACCAACTGGAATTTCCCTCCAAATCACTCACCAATCACACTTGGAAACAGATAAACGTTCCTTCACGGTAACGGGGTAAAAAAATAATTTAGCTTCCTCCATAAAGGCACGTTGGGTGTACCCAAACTTCACCGGCATGCAACGCTTCAAGAAAGCAGCTCACCACCACCTTCTGAAGGTCAACTCGGGATGGGCAATGAATTATGTCCTAACTAGAAACTCTAACATCCAGTAAAAGTGATCTTTTTAATGCATTGGTGCTTTGAATTTCTGGGACCTGGGATGAACTGTTCTCCATTCTTGAAACAAAAATATCATGTACCCAATTCATCTTTTCCAATTAAGGCGCAATTTAGCGTGACTAGTACACCTACTCTGCACATCATTGGGTTCTGGGAGCATAACCCACGCAAACACGGGGAGAATGTGCAAACTCCACACAAAGAGTGACGCAGAGCCGGATTCGAACCTGAGAACACGACACCGTGAGGCAGCAGTGCTAACCACTGCGCCACCGTGCTGCCCCTGTTTGTCATTCTAACGGTGGAATGAATCATGTAACTTCTGCTTCGGAGGAAACTGGATCGAAGGTATTTCTAGCAGCATGAATCCTGGAAGATAGAAACAATGTGCTTGCTGCAGTAAGGTGGAAGGTAATGGTGTGCAATGTATCCAGCAGTAAACGCTCTCTCCCCATTTCTCTCTTTACCTTTATTCTGTTTCTGTTTTGTTTCTATTGGTATCGGGTGAAGATTTCATTTGCCGTGGGTCGCTCGAGCAAGACATTCTTCATCATCTTATTCCAGTCAGACACATTTTGCGACTTATTTGCTTTTTGCACGACTGTAAACATGATGAATAATTGTAAATTCACAACACTGACGGAGGCTCTTTGTTCCACAATTACTGTGTCTGTGCCCATTGTTACTATTCTACAGATACATGGTCAGATTATTGATTACAGGAGGTGGGACGTCTTACTGGAGCTGTACAAGACATTGGGAAGGACACACTTGGAATAATGTGTACAGTTCTGGTCACCGTAATATAGAAAGAGGGCAGAAAAGATTTGCTCTGCTGCTTCCGGTCTTGAAAATTTTAGTTATAAGGAGCGGCTGGATAGACTGGAACATTTTTCTTGAAGGCTAGGAGTGATCTTGACAACGGCTATAAAATAATGAGGGGCAGAGATGAGGTAGATTTTCGCAAAGGTACTGGAATCCAAAACTAGAGGGCGTAGGTTTAAGTTGAATGAGGAGAGAAACAAAAGGGTCCAGAGGAACAATTGTTTCACACAGAGGGTGGTGACTGTCTGGAACGAGCTGGCAGAGGCAGTAGTGGAGGCGGCTACATTGTTGCCTTTTAAAAAGCATTTAGATAGTTATATGGAGAAGGTGGGTGCAGAGGAATATGACAAATGTGGGCAATTGGACAGGCTTTGTGTAGTAAAAACTGGGCGGCATGGACAAGTTAGGCCGAAGAGCCTATTTCCATGCTGTAAAACTCTATGACTCTATGACCTGTCCCACCTTCCAGATCTGTGTCGCTGAAGATTCGAGCACTCCATCTAATGTCCAAATCTGTTTGAAATGTTGCTGTGGGTGTCTGCCTCCATTTTTCTTATCGACAGTGAACTTTGAGGGATTGGAAGTCTCTGAGGAACAGGCAGGAATTGACATTGAGGCAGAATCTCAGCTGCGATCAAACCTAATGTTGGGGCAGAAGTGAGTGGCCCTGTTGTAATTTGCTGTCAGTTCCAGTTGCCACAGCACTTGCAGCTCGCAGGTGAATATAACTGCGAGATAAGATTTTTAAGTTCTATCTTTCGAATAATTATTTCATTGTACTGGCAGACAGATCAATTATCTGGTCCGCACTGCCTGTGAGATTGGTGGACGCAGTCACAACAATGGCTTTCAAATGTCAATGCGAGAAATGACAGGAAATCAAATGCATGACTTTGGGGAAAGGTCGATCGAGTGGGATTGAATGAACCGCTAATCTAAAGAGCCGCTGAGGTTAAACGGAATGAATGTCCTCCGTCGGTAATTCACGCACCTTCACGTTTCTGGTCACGTCTGGCTGTGAGATGATGTGCACCAACACCTGGAGTTTCCCGTCAATGTTACCCACCACGGCGAGTATGATCACGGTAATCATTCATATACAATGTGCCCATGTTTAAAACCGACGTCAGCTTTAGGTCACTGGTTACTTCACAGTATCAACTTAATTGTAAGTTCGGACCTGTTTCACCGTGGGCGCTTCCTGGCGTTTTTAATGTTCCCAAAACATGTGTGTTGCATAAATAAAAGCAGCAGCACATTTATAATTAGAAGTGGGTGTATTTTGTTAGAGGCTGCATTGATATGTTTTGAAAAGAGGCTTGTGCCACGTGTTTACTTTCTGATCTCACACTGCGGAATCCCGAGTTTGATTCCAGCTCTGTACACATTGAAGGTGGTTTGTGGAGGAGCTGTTGTCAAGTGACAGTTAACCCGAAACATTTCTTCAGTGTTTCCCTCCCTACCTCCTCCTCTAACCGAAAAAAGACAATCACTGTAAGAATCCCAGCCGAGTAAAGATCAAGAGGGAGACTCGAGGGCAGGTCGAAGTGGAAAGAAGCTAAACTGTGACGTCACAGCCTACTGTAAATGAGCGCGAAGAGAGCGGCGGGGACACAGGATAAAAGGGCGCGAGGAGGGGAGCGTGGAGAGAGGATAAAAGGGCGCGAGGATAGGGGCGGGGAGAGAGGATAAAAGGGCGCGAGGATAGGGGCGGGGAGAGAGGATAAAAGGGCGCGAGGATAGGGGCGGGGAGAGATGATAAAAGAGCGCGAGGAGAGCGGCGGGGACACAGCTGCCGGAGAAGCGGCCTTCAGATTTTCGGCGCGTGCAGTGGCCGTGGGTCTGTCGGGAAGGTAAGTTTTCCTCTTTCAAAACTTTAAAAACTTACCTTGAAGAGTGACATCACAGCAAAGCAGTGACCCGATTGGCTGGGAAGGAAAGTGCTCCAATTAGCAGTAGCTGGGAGAAATTTAACTCTTCGTGTGTTCGTAAGTGTGGAAGGGAAGTTAATGAGTTACCAATTTAGAAGCATGCTGGGAATAGTAACTATATTTTAACACAACTTTTGAGCGAAAATAAGGAGGTCAAGTAATGTAAACGAAATACTGCTCAGTATGTGGTACTATTATGATAATAAGTTGTTCTTCGGAAGGACAACAAAATGCGGACTCGAATTGTTTTTAAACCAAGGGCAAAACATTCATATTTCGTCTAGCGTATGTTCCCAAGCTTTATCTCTTCAAAGTTGTTTCTTTTAACCTATAAATATAATGGTTTTTGACTGCATAACTCAGAGTGCAATGCCTTGGCTTTGAAAATTTGAGTTATAAGGAGCGGCTGGATAGACTGGAACATTTTTCTTGGAGGCTAGGGGTGTTCTTGACAACTGCTATAAAATAATGAGGGGCATAGATGAGGTAGATTTTCGCAAAGGTACTGGAATCCATACCTAGAGGGCATAGGTTTAAGTTGAATGAGGAGAGAAACAAAAGGGTCCAGAGGAACAATTGTTTCACACAGAGGGTGGTGAGTGTCTGGAACAAGCTGGCAGAGGCAGTAGTGGAGGCGGCTACATTGTTGTCTTTTAAAAAGCATTTAGATAGTTATATGGAGAAGGTGGGTGTAGAGGAATATGACAAATGTGGGCAATTGGACAGGCTTTGTGTAGTAAAAACTGGGCGGCATGGACAAATTAGGCCGAAGAGCCTATTTCCATGCTGTAAACTTCTATGACTCTATGACCTGTCCCACCTTCCAGATCTGTGTCGCTGAAGATTCGAGCACTCCATCTAATGTCCAAATCGGTTTGAAATTTTACTGTGGGTGTCTGCCTCCATTTTTCTTATGGACAGTGAACTCTGAGGGATTGGAAGTCTCTGAGGAACAGGCAGGGAATGACATTGAGGCAGAAGCTCAGCTGTGATCAAACTGGATGTTGGGGCAGGAGTGAGTGGCCCTGTTGTAATTTGCTGTCAGTTCCAGTTGCCACAGCACTCGCAGCTCGCAGGTGAATATAACTGCGAGATAAGATTTTTAAGTTATATCTTTCGAATAATTATTTCAATGTACTGGCATACAGATCAATTATCTGGTCCGCACTGCCTGTGAGATTGGTGGACGCAGTCACAACAATGGCTTTCAAATGTCAATGCGAGAAATGACAGGAAATCAAATGCATGCCTCTGGGGATAGGTCGATCGAGTGGGATTGAATTAACCGCTAATCTAAAGAGCAGCTGAGGTGAAACGGAATGAATGTCCATCGTTGGTAATTCACGCACCTTCACGTTTCTGGTCACGTCTGGCTGTGAGATGATGTGCACCAACACCTGGAGTTTCCCCTCAATGTTACCGACCCCGGCGAGTATGATCACGGTAATCATTTATATACAATGTGCCCATACTTGTAACTGACGTCAGCTTTAGCTCACTGGTTACTTCACAGCATCAACTTAATTGCGTGTTCGGACCTGTTTCACCGTGGGCGCTTCCTGGCGTTTTTAATATTCCCAAAACATGTGTATTGCATAAATAAAAGCAGCAGCACATTTATAATTAGAAATAGGTGTATTTTGTTCAGAGGTTGCATTAATCTGTTTGGAAAAGAGGCTTGTGCCACGTTTTTACTTTCTGATCTCATACTGCGGAAAGCCAAGTTCGATTCCAGCTCTGGACACCTTGAAGGTGGTTTGTGGAGGAGCTGTTGTGAAGTGACAGTTAACACGAGTCACTTCTTCAGTGTTTCCCTCCCTCCCTCCTCCTCTAAAAGAAAAAAAGACAATCACTGTAAGGTTCCCAGCCGAGTAACAACCTACAGTAAAAGAGCGCGAAGAGAGCGGCGGGGACTCAGTGAAAGAGGGCGAGGAGAGCTTCGGGGACACACGATAAAAGAGCGCGAGGAGAGCGGCGGGGAGGCAGTGGAAGAGCGCGAGGAGAGCGGCGGGGAGGCAGTGGAAGAGCGCGAGGAGAGCGGCGGGAACACAGGATAAAAGGGCGCGAGGAGGGGAGCGTGGAGAGAGGATTAAAGGGCGCGAGGATAGGGGCGGGGAGAGAGGATAAATGAGCGCGAGGAGAGCGGCGGGGACACAACTGCCGGAGAAGCGGCCTTCAGATTTTCGGCGGGTGCAGTGGCCATGGGTCTGTCGGGAAGGTAAGTTTTCCTCTTTCAAAACTTTAAAAACTTACCTTGAAGAGTGACATCACAGCAAAGCAGTGACCTGATTGGCTGGGAATGAAAGTGCTCCAATTAGCAGTAGCTGGGAGAAACTTAACTCTTCGTGTGTTGGTAAGTGTTGAAGGGAAGTTAATGAGTTACCAATTTAGAAGCATGCTGGGAATAGTAACTATATTTTAACACTGCTTTTGAGCGAAAGTAAGGAGGTCAAGTAATGTAAACCAAATACTGCTTAGTATGTGGTACTGGCCTTATTATGATAATAAGTTGTTCTTCCGAAGGACAACAAAATGCGGACTCGAATTGTTTTTAAACCAAGGGCAAAACATTCATATTTCCTCTTGCGTATGTTCCCAAGCTTTATCTCTTCAAAGTTGTTTCTTTCAACCTATAAATATAATGGTTTTTGACTGCATAACTCAGAGTGCAGTGCCTTGGCTTTGCAGCTGAAACACTCCCTCTCCACAAGTATATTTGTGTAAATAAATTTCCTTAAATCGAACCTCGAGGAATTTGTCTTTATTATGATTTCCAAGACAAATTGGCGTGGTCGTTGCAGTTTCCCTAATTTAACAGGAAGCGAACCCCGAAACAGACCTCGAAACAGGACTGTCTCAGCTGAAAAGGAGAGAGCTATAACGCGACCCCAGCTGAAAGGGGGGTCTGCGGCTCGGCAGCCTTAATTACTGGCCAGTGACTCATGCTCGGATAGTTATCTTAGTTGATAAATTAATGATAGCTGCATGGGAAGAAAAAGGTGCCTTAGAGACTGAAATAAATAAAAAAATAAACAATCGTAAAGCAACGGAATGAGGTTGGTGAACCTATATGTCCCGCATAGGAATCTAATGAAGCTGACCCCCTTTCGGAAAAAAAACAGGGGAGTAAAAGTAAATCGAAGATTAAGGTAAAAGCGAGATTTGTCTGTAGCCGTGAGATAAGGCTAACGGTTAACTGTGATATTTGTTAGCTGTGAGAATCTGTGTGTTTTGTTTAACCAATTAATTTTAGTCAAAGCATGGAGTGGGTTGTATTTTTTATCGTCTGTCTGTGTGAGTCAGAGATTATAAATTGAGTGATTTTTCTTGAGATTTCTCTAATGAACGGAAACATTGGAAATTACGATCAGTTTAAAAGAAAGAAAGTGCCTTTACGAATAAAAGCAATTAAATATGAATAAGTTTTAGATTATGTGAAAAAACGTAAATGGCATCATGCCAAGTTCTCTAGCAAATATAGGGAAAGAGGCTATCATGCAAGGGGTCAAGAAGCATTTAACCCCCAGGAAGGATGTACCGTAACTGGCGACACCTGACCCTATTAGGCAGTCAGATACTCTGTAAATTAGGAACGGTAATACATCGCATTGATAATGGAATGTTTATAGAACTGTCTCAAATACGAGCTCACCGTCCCCTTCAGTATACAGTCTTTATGTAAACTGTACACTACTGTAAACAGTCTATGCAAACATTGTCTTACAGTAAATATTGTTCGTGCAAACAGTACAGTGCTGTAAAGAGAGGACATGTAAATTGTGTCCAACTGTAAACAGTGTTTATGTAAAATGTAAACTACTGTAAACAGAGTGAATGTAAACAGTACCCTACAATAAACAGTATTTATGTGAACCGGACACCGCTGTAAAAGAAACTCCATGTGAACCGTGCCCTAAATTAAACAGAGTTTATTAAATCATATACTGCTGTAAACAAAGTCCATGTAAACACTGCCCTACAGTAAACCGTGCTAATGTAAACCGGACACCACGGCAAACAGCGTTTATGTAAAAAGCGCCTTACAGTAAACAGTGCCGACATAAACCGTACTCTGCGTAAACAGAGTCTATGTAAACAGTGCCTTACAGTAAACAGAGTTTAATTACACCATACACTACTGTAAACAGAGTCTAGGTAAACAGTGCCCTACTGTAAACAGTGTTTGCGTAAACCGTACAATACAGTAAACATGGTCTATGTAAACATGGTCGACAATAAACAGAGTGAAAGTTAACCATGCGCTGCTGTAATCAGAGTCCATGAACACAGTTACCTGCAGTAAAGTATTTATATAAGACGTAGCCTGCTGAAAACAGAGTCTCTGTAACAGTCCCCGTCAGTAAATAGTTTATATGTAAACCGTACACTGCTGTAAACAGAGTCTATTAAACAGTGTCCTACTGTAAACAGTGTTTATGTAAAATGTACACTGCTGTAAACAGAGTGAATGTAATCAGTGCCCTTCAATAAACAGTGTTTATGTGAACCGTACACTGTTGTCAAAAAACTCTATGTGAACAGTGCCTTAGACAAAACAGTGTTTATGAAATCGTATACTGCTGTAAACAAAGTCCATGTAAACACTGCCCTAAAGTAAACATTGTTAATGTAAACCGGACGCAACTGCAAACAGCGTCTATGTAGACAACTCCCTACAGTAAACAGTGCCAACGTAAACCGCACTCTGCTGGAAAACAGAGTCAATGTAAACAGTGTCCTGCAGTAAACAGTGTCTATGTAAACCGTTCACTGCTGTCAGCAGAGTCGATGTGAAGAGTGCCCTACAGTAAACAGTTTTTAAAAACCGTACCCTGCTGTAATAAGAGTTTAAGTAAACAGTGCAACACAGTAAGCGGTGTTTATGTAAACCCTATACTGTTGTAAACAGTACCCTCCAGTAAACAATGTTTATGTAAATCGTACGCTGGTATAAACAGAGTATATGTAAACAGTGCACTACAGTAAACAGTGTTTATGTAAATCGTAACTACTGTAAAGAGGGTCTACGCAAACAGTGCCCTACAGTAAACAGTATTTGAACAGTGCCATACAGTAAACAGAGTCTATATAAAAAGTCCCAAACAGTAACCATTTATGCAATGCCCTACAGTAAACAGTCTATGTAAACAGTGCCAACAGTAAACAGTGCTGATGCGAACCGTGCGCTGATGTAAACGGCGTCAAGGTAAACAGAGCCCTGCGGTAAACAGCGTTTAGGTTATCCGTACACTGCTGTAAACAGAGTGTTTGTAATCAGTGACCTACTGGAAACAGTTGTTATGTAAAAAGTACCATGCTGTACTGAGCAGTGCTCCGAAAGCTAGTGATTTGAAACAAACCTGTTGGACTTCTTACTCTGCTCACCCCAGTCCAACGCCGGCATCTCCACATTATGTAAACAGTGCCCTAGAGTAAACAGCGTGTATGTAAAATGTACAAGGAAAGTCGTTGAAAACAGTGCCTTACAGTGAACAGAGAAATTAAACCGTGCACGACTGGAAACAGTCTATGTAAAAGTGCCCTCCAGTAAACAGTATTTAAACAGCACCATACAGTAAACAGAGTGAAAGTAATCCTTACATTAATGTAAACAGACCCTTTGTAAACTGTGCCTTCTAGTAAAAAGTGTTAATGTAAACCGTGCACTGCTGTAAACAGAGTCTGTGCAAAGTGTGCCCTACAGTAAAACGTGCATATATAAAATGTACACTGTAAACAAAGACTAAGTACACAGTGCACTAAAGTAAACAAAATGTAAACTGTGCCCGATGAAATGAAAATCGCTTATTGTCACAAGTAGGCTTCAAATAAAGTTACTATGCAAAGCCCCTAGTCGCCACATTCCGGCACCTGTTCGGGAAATCGAACCGTGTTGCTGGCCTGCTTTCGTCTGCGTTCAAAGCCAGCGATTTAGCCCTGTGCTAAACAGCCCCTACAGTAACAGACTCTATGTAAACAGTGCACTACAGCAACAGGGTGAAAGTAAACCATACACTTCTGTAAACAGAGTCTATGTAAACAGTGCCCTACAGTAAAGAGAGTGAAAGTAAACCGTACACTACTGCATCCAGAGTCTATGTAAACAGTGACCTATAGTAAACAGTGTTTCTGTAAATCGTACACTGCTGTAAACAGCGTCTATGTAAACTGTGCCCTACTAGGAAACAGAGTTTCTGTAAATCGTACACTGCTGTAAACAGTGACTATATAAACAGTGCCCTAAACTAAACAGTCATCGTAACAGTGCGCTACTGTAACCAATGTTTATGTAAACCGTACACTACTGCAAACAATCTTTGTACATGTGCCCTGCAGTTCACATAGTCTATTTAAATAGTGTCCTGCATTAAACAGTAAACTTAAACCGGACATTTCTGCAAACGGAGGCTATGGAAACAGTGCCGGACAGTAAACAGTCTTATTGTAAACCGTACACTGCTGTAAATAGTCTCTGTAGACAATGCCCTACAGTTATCAGTGTTTATGTAAACCGTACACTACTGTAAACAGAGTCTATGTAAATATAGCACGACAGTAAACAGTGTTTATATAAACGGTATACACTGGAAACACACTATATAAACAGTGTTCTGCTGTAAACAGGCTATATAAACAGTGCCGGATAGGTAACAGTCTTTATGTAAATCGTACACTGCTGTAAATAGTCTACGTAAACAGTGTCCTGCTGTAATCAGTGTTAATGTAAACCGTACACTGTTGCAAACAGTCTATGTAAACAGTGCCTAAACTAAACATTGTCAATTTAAACAGTGCCCTACAGTAAACAATATTTAAACCGGACATTGCTGCAAGCAGAGTCTATGTGAACCGGACCTGCAGTAAACAGTGTTTATGTGAACCATAAACTGTTGTAAACATAGTCTATGAAAACAGCGTACTTCAGTAAACAGTGTGTATGTAAACCGTACACTGCTGTAAAGTCGACGTAAACAGTGCCCTACAGTAAAATGTGTTTATATGAACCGTACACTGCTATAAATAGAATATACAAACAGTGCGTACTGTCAACAGTGTTTATGTGAACCGCACCCTGCTGTAAAAAGAGTCTGTGTAAACATTGCCCTACAAGATTGCTGACCATACAACTGTATTGGGTAGGATCTCGAACAGCGACTAGTCAGAATGCTGGACGGAGATAGAGAACCCAGTGGTGTGGTTTAACGACAATAATCTCACCCTCAATGTCAGCAAAACTGAAGAGCTGGTCATTGACTTCAGGAAGTGAAGTATTTTATATAACCCTCTCTGCATCAACGAAGCCGTGGTGGAAATGGTTTACAGCTTCAAATTATTAGGTGTGCACATACAGATCATATGTCCTTCGTCGACGCTAAGACCAAGAAAGTACTGCAGCGCCTATACGTTCTCAGGAAACTAAGAAAATTCGGCATGTCCAAACTGACTTTTACCGATTTTAGTAGATGCACCATAGAAAGCACCCTATCTAGCTGCATCACAGCCTGGTATATCACCTACTCGGCCTAAGAACGTAAGAAACTATAGACAGTCGTGAACACATCCATTCCATCACACGAACCCGCCTCCCGTCCATTTACTCTGTCTACACCTGCCGCTGCCTTGGGAAAGCGGGCAGCAGAATCAGATACCCCTAACACCCGGTCTACTCACTCTTCCAACCTCTTCCATCGGGCAGGAGGTACAAAAGTTTGAAAACACGCACGAACAGCCTCAAAAACAGCTTCTTCCCCGCTGTTACCAGACTGCTAAACGAACCTCTTATGGACTGGTCTGATCTATTCGCACGCTTCTCTACTGCGTAGTACTACACCTGTATGCTTCACCCGATGCCAGTGTCTATGTATTTACATGGTGTATTTTATGTTTACCCTATGTATTTTCTTTTCATTTCCGGAATAATCTGTGTGAACTGTACGCAGAACAATGCTGGTCACTGTACCCCGGACACGTGACAATAAACCACCCCAATCCAATCAGCTGTGCCCAATAACCTAAAGCCTGGGTTCCAGGATGTGCGCGACTGCTGCAGTCATGGATAACGAAAAATCTTAGGCTGAAAGACAACAAAGATTTTAGGACCAGAGCTGCAATTCGGCATTGTAGAAGCTTGGGCGAATGCAATTCTGTTTGGATTAAGGAGATTCCCTGTGGAGTTGCTTATCACACTTTGTCAATTGTTCACCACTGAAATGGAGGAAATGTTCATTAAGACTACTTTCTTTATGGATTATCTCATTTTTGAATTTAAGAAGAGGATGTTTACTCAAGCAAATTAATGAATCCATTTTGTGTTTTTCACGTGACACACTGTACCCCATAACTGCAAGAACACTCAAGACGTTCTGCACCACCCAGGACCAAGCATCCCGCTTGATTGCGCTCACTTCCAGAAGCACTGACCCTCCACCGCGGACGCACAGTGACAGCGCTGCAGACGGTCACAAAATGCACTGCGGTAAGTCATCAAGGTTCCTGAGCCAGCACCTTCCAAATCCACAACCACTATCCTCTGGAAGGACATCAAAAGGCCGTAGGTGGAGGTCTTCCCTCAAGTCACTCACAACTCCCACTTGGAATTATATAATTGTTACTTCACGGCACCGGGAAAAATTCCTGAAACTCCCTCCCTAAAAGCACGGTGGGTGCACCTGCACCTCATGGATTGCAGCAGTTCAAGAAGGCAGCTCACCACCTCCTTCTCGAGAAGAACTAGAGATGGGAATTAAATACTGCCCGAACCAGCAACTCGCAAACCCCATAACAGTTAGCTCTTTAATGATTTGAAATTCTGCGAGCTGGTTTAGCACAGTGGGCTAATCAGCTAGCTTCTAATGCCGAACAATGTCAGCGGCGCGGCTTCAATTCCAGAACCGGCCTCCTTGCCGGAATGTGACAACTAGGCGTTTTTCACAGTAACTTCATTGAAGCCTCCTTGTGACAATAAGCGATTGCCATTATTATTATGAACTGTTCTCAATTCTTCCGATGGAGTGCATCATGTTACTTCTACTTCATAGGAACCTGCATCTAAGGTATTTCTAACAACAGGACTCCTGGTACACAGAAACAAAGTGCTTGATGCAGTATAGTGGAAGGGTGTGGGGTGCAATCTAACCTGGCTTCAAACGCTCTGCCCCTTTCTCTCTTTAACACTCTCCTTCGTTCTGTTTCTGTTTCTGTTTTCTTTCTCTTGGTATCGGGTGAAGGTTTGATTTGCTGCAGTTCTCCTGAGCAGAATATTCTTCCACATCTTTTTCCAGTGAGACATACTCTGTGACTTTGTTACTTTTTGGAACCACTGCAAACTAGAAGTGCACTTGGAATTTCGCAACAGGATATTTGCTCCATCATTACTCTGTCTGTACCCATCATTACTGCATTACAGACACATGGTTAGGACATTGAATACAGGATTGGGACGTCTTGTTGAAGTTGCAAACGACATTAGTAAGGTCACACTTGGAATACAGTGTATAGTTCTTTTATTCAAACGACATTATTAAACCAGAAAAAGGGCTGAAAAGATTTACAAGGGTGCTATCGGTACTTAATGGTTTGAGTTGTCAGGAAAGACTGGATCGAATGGGTATATTTCCACGAGGATCTTTGGAGGTTTAGGGGTGAACATATAGAGGCCTATAAAATAATGAAGGGCATAGATAAAGTACATAGACAACACTTTTCTCCCAGAGGTAGGGAGTCGACAACCAGAGGGAATAGGTTTAAGGTGAGACGGGAGAGATACGAAAGTGTACAGACGGCAATGTTTTCACACTGAAGGCGTTGAGTGTCTGGAACGATCTGTAATTGGCAGTAATCGAGGCGGTTACAATTTTGCTTTTTAAAAAGCGTTTTGATTGTTATATGGGTAAGATGAGTACAGCGGGATATGGGCGAAATGAGGGAAATTGGGACAGGCTTAGTGGTAAAAACTGAGCGACATTTGCAAGTTGAACCTACGGGCCTGTTTCTATGCTGCAAACCTGTATGACTCTATCCCACCTTCCATCTCTGGAATGCAGCAGATTCGAGCACAACCTCTGTCTGTCCAAATCGGTTTGAAATGTTGCTGTGGGTGTCTCCATCCATTATTTTTATGGACAATGATCTTTAAGGGAATGAATGGATCTGAGGAACAGGCAGGAAATGACATTCAGGCAGAAGTTCAGCTATGATCAAGTTGAATGGTGGAAGAGGAGTCAGTGGCCGTGCAGTCTCCCCATGTTGTCATTGGTTATCAGTTCCAGTTGTCACATTACTTGCTGCTGGATATGGCTGCAAGATACGATTTCTAAGTTACATCCAAGAGTTATTTCTATATTCAAAGAACAAAGAACAAAGAAATGTACAGCACAGGAACAGGCCCTTCGGCCCTCCAAGCCCGTGCCGACCATACTGCCCGACTAAACTACAATCTTCTACACTTCCTGGGTCCGTATCCTTCTATTCCCATCCTATTCATATATTTGTCAAGATGCCCCTTAAATGTCCCTATCGTCCCTGCTTCCACTACCTCCTCCGGTAGTGAGTTCCAGGCACCCACTACCCTCTGCGTAAAAAACTTGCCTCGTACATCTACTCTAAACTTTGCCCCTCTCACCTTAAACCTATGCCCCCTAGTAATTGACCCCTCTACCCTGGGGAAAAGCCTCTGACTATCCACTCTGTCTATGCCCCTCATAATTTTGTATACCTCTATCAGGTCGCCCCTCAACCTCCTTCGTTCCAGTGAGAACAAACCGAGTTTATTCAATCGCTCCTCATAGCTTATGCCCTCCATACCAGGCAACATTCTGGTAAATCTCTTCTGCACCCTCTCTAAAGCCTCCACATCCTTCTGGTAGTGTGGCGACCAGAATTGAACACTATACTCCAAGTGTGGCCTAACTAAGGTTCTATACAGCTGCAACATGACTTGCCAATTCTTATACTCAATGCCCTGGCCAATGAAGGCAAGCATGCCGTATGCCTTCTTGACTACCTTCTCCACCTGTGTAGCCCCTTTCAGTGATCTGTGGACCTGTACTCCTAGATCTCTTTGACTTTCAATACTCTTGAGGGTTCTACCATTCACTGTATATTCCCTACCTGCATTAGCCCTTCCAAAATGCATTACCTCACATTTGTCCAGGTTAAACTCCATCTGCCATCTCTCCGCCCAAGTCTCCAGACAATCTAAATCCTGCTGTATCCTCAGACAGTCCTCATCGCTATCCGCAATTCCACCAACCTTTGTGTCGTCTGCAAACTTACTAATCAGACCAGTTACATTTTCCTCCAAATCATTTATATATACTACAAAGAGCAAAGGTCCCAGCACTGAGCCCTGTGGAACACCACTGGTCACAGCCCTCCAATTAGAAAAGCATCCCTCCATTGCTACCCTCTGCCTTCTATGGCCTAGCCAGTTCTGTATCCACCTTGCCAGTTCACCCCTGATCCCTGATTCATGGATACAGTTCATTTTTAGCCACATTATTTGGACCTAACGTAATTTGAGATGTGTCGAACGGATCTCACATCGTCACCTTTTATATCCAATAACGCAGCCCCAGCGTATCCCAGCATCCCGAACGGGGAACTACTAACCGATTCCCACAGCCAGTGGTTCTGATCTGGTCTGCACGGCCTGGGATTTCGGCGGCGGCAGATACAACAGCGGTTTCAAAAGGGAATGGGAGTGACAAGAATCAAATGCATCCCTCTGAGGAAAGGCGGTCGAATGAGATTGAATGATCTGCTAAATCCATATTGGCGCTGAGGCCAAACGGAATGAATGTCCTCCGTAGCTACGCCACGCACTTTTAAGTTGTTTGGTGTCGCCTGGCTGTGAGATGGTAGGGACCAACACCTGGAGTTTCCCCTCAATGTTATCCACCACGTGAGTATGATCACTGTAATGAGACCATAAGACCATAAGAAATAGGAGCAGAATTAGGGTACTTGGCCAAAAGAGTCTGCTCCGCCCTTCAATCATGGTTGATATGTTTCTCATCCCTATTCTCCTGCCTTCTCCCCATAACCCTGATGCCCGTATTAAACAATAATCTATCTATCTCTGCCTTAAAGACACTCAGTGAATTGGCCTCCACAGCCTTCTGCGGCAGAGTTCCACAGATTCACCACCCTATGGCTGAAATAATTCCTCCTGATCTCTGTTTTAAAGGATCGTCCCTTCAATCTGAGATGGTGTCCTCTGGTTCTAGTTTTTCCTACAAGTGGAAACATCCTCTCCACGTCCACTCTATCCAGTCCTCGCAGTATCTTGTACGTTTCAATGAGATCACCTTTCATCCTTCTAAACTCCAACGAGTACAGACCCAGAGTCCTCAACGTTCCTCATACGACAAGTTCTTCATTCCAGGGATCATTCTTCTGAACCTCCTCTGGACCATTTCCAAGGCCAGCACATCCTTCCTTAGATATGCCCAAATCTGCTCACAGTACTCGAAATGTGTCCTTATACAGCCTCAGAAGTACATCCCTGGTCTTATTCTAACCCTGTTGACAGGAATACTCACATTGCATTTGCCTTCTTAACTGTTTTTCAAACTTTTCTTTACAAGGACTCATTTTTAGCAAACGTCCAACCTTCGGGACCCACTCCGGCCGACCTTCGTGACCCAGGAAGGCAGTCATTCGTGACCCACCATTTTTGCTTACCTTTAATGCGAGAGCTGAGCCTGCTTGGTCCTCACAATCTCACTCCAAGCAGGTTCACAGGGGGAGAGGGTTCGGCACATTCTGTGTTCTGGATTCAGCCGGGTCATTTCATAGAATTTGCAGTGCAGAAGGAGGCCATTCGGCCCATCGAGTCTGCATCGGCTCTTGGAAAGAGCACCCTAACCAAGGTCAACACCTCCACCCTATCCCCATAACCCAGTAACCCCACCCAACACTAAGGGCAATTTTGGACACTAAGGGCAATTTATCATGGGCAATCCACCGAACCTACACATCTTTTGACTCTGGGAGGAAACCGGAGCACTCGGAAGAAACCCACGACCACACGGGAAAGATGTGCAGACTCCGCACAGACAGTGACCCAAGCCGGATTCGAACCTGGACCCCTGGAGCTGTGAGGCAATTGTGCTATCCACAATGCTACCGTGCTGCCCCTTTGCGCCGTCTTCATCTTTGTGAGGGTGGAAATTCCAACCTCGGACACGGAGGTCGTTGTGAAGGGCAAAATCAACAAAATGCTTGTTTTACTCAGCTCCGGATACTCCTCGGAGACGCTACTCTAAATACACTTCCACGGAGCGGAGAAACTACGTCATCTTCTTCACAGCCTTCAACACGTCATTGATGACGATGAACATCTTGCCAAGGTCATCCCCACACCCCCACTACTTGCCTTCGAACAACCGCGCAACCTCAAACGAACCATTGTTTGCAGCAAACTACCCAGTCTTCAGAACAGTGACCACGACGCCACACAACCCTGTCAAGGCAATCTCTGCAAGACGTGCCAGATCATCGACATGGATACCGCTATTACACGTGAGAACACCACCCACCAGGTACGCGGTACATACACGTGCGACTCGGCCAACGTTGTCTACCTCATGCGCTGCAGGAAAGGATGTCCCGAAGCGTGGTACATTGGCGAGACCATGCAGACGCTGCGACAACGAATGAATGGGCATCGCGCAACAATCACCAGGCAGGAATGTTCCCTTCCAGTCGGGGAACACTTCAGCAGTCAAGGGCATTCAGCCTCTGATCTCCGGGTAAGCGTTCTCCAAGGCGGCCTTCAGGACCCGCGACAAGACAGAATCGCCGAGCAGAAACTTATAGCCAAGTTCCGCACACATGAGTGCGGCCTCAACCGGGACCTGGGATGCATATCACATTACATTCATCCCCCACCATCTGGCCTGCAAAATCCTACCAACTGTCCTGGCTTGAGACAATTCACACCTCTTTAACCTGGCGTCACCCCATTTCTGGATCTGTAAAGATTTAATCACCTGCTAATGCTCGCATTCCTAGCATTGTTTGGCATCTTTGAATTTGTCTATATATGTGTTTCTGGAACAGACCTCTTCATTCACCTGAGGAAGAAGCTAGTGACATCGAAACAAACCTGTTGGAGTTTAACCTGGTGTTGTAAGACTTCGTTCCATTATTATGGTAGAGCTCATCATAAACAAAACAAAGAACAAAGAAATGTACAGCACAGGAACAGGCCCTTCGGCCCTTCAAGCCCGCGCCGACCATACTGCCCGACTAAACTACAATCTTCTACACTTCCTGGGTCCGTATCCTTCTATTCCCATCCTATTCATCTATTTGTCAAGATGCCCCTTAAATGTCCCTATCGTCCCTGCTTCCACTACCTCCTCCGGTAGCGAGTTCCAGGCACCCACTACCCTCTGCGTAAAAAACTTGCCTCGTACATCTACTCTAAACCTTGCCCCTCTCACCTTAAACCTATGCCCCCTAGTAATTGACCCCTCTACCCTGGGGAAAAGCCTCTGACTATCCACTCTGTCTATGCCCCTTATAATTTTGTATACCTCTATCAGGTCGCCCCTCAACCTCCTTCGTTCCAGAGAGAACAAACCGAGTTTATTCAATCGCTCCTCATAGCTTATGCCCTCCATACCAGGCAACATTCTGGTAAATCTCTTCTGCACCCTCTCTAAAGCCTCCACATCCTTCTGGTAGTGTGGCGACCAGAATTGAACACTATACTCCAAGTGTGGCCTAACTAAGGTTCTATACAGCTGCAACATGACTTGCCAATTCTTATACTCAATGCCCCGGCCAATGAAGGCAAGCATGCCGTATGCCTTCTTGACTACCTTCTCCACCTGTGTTGCCCCTTTCAATGACCTGTGGACCTGTACTCCTAGATCTCTTTGACTTTCAATACTCTTGAGGGTTCTACCATTCACTGTATATTCCCTACCTGCATTAGCCCTTCCAAAATGCATTACCTCACATTTGTCCGGATTAAACTCCATCTGCCATCTCTCCGCCCAAGTCTCCAGACAATCTAAATCCTGCTGTATCCTCAGACAGTCCTCATCGCTATCCGCAATTCCACCAACCTTTGTGTCGTCTGCAAAGTTACTAATCAGACCAGTTACATTTTCCTCCAAATCATTTATATATACTACAAAGAGCAAAGGTCCCAGCACTGATCCCTGTGGAACACCACTGGTCACAGCCCTCCAATTAGAAAAGCATCCCTCCATTGCTACCCTCTGCCTTCTATGGCCTAGCCAGTTCTGTATCCACCTTGCCAGTTCACCCCTGATCCCGTGTGACTTCACCTTTTGTACTAGTCTACCATGAGGGACCTTGTCAAAGGCCTTACTGAAGTCCATATAGACAACATCTACTGCCCTACCTGCATCAATCATCTTAGTGACCTCCTCGAAAAACTCGATCAAGTTAGTGAGACACGACCTCCCCTTCACAAAACCGTGCTGCCTCTCACTAATACGTCCATTTGCTTCCAAATGGGAGTAGATCCTGTCTCGAAGAATTCTCTCCAGTAATTTCCCTACCACTGAAGTAAGGCTCACCAGCCTGTAGTTCCCGGGATTATCCTTGCTACCCTTCTTAAACAGAGGAACAACATTGGCTATTCTCCAGTCCTCCGGGACATCCCCTGAAGACAGCGAGGATCCAAAGATTTCTGTCAAGGCCTCAGCAATTTCCTCTCCAGCCTCCTTCAGTATTCTGGGGTAGATCCCATCAGGCCCTGGGGACTTATCTACCTTAATATTTTTAAGACACCCAACACCTCGTCTTTTTGGATCACAATGTGACCCAGGCTATCTACACCCCCTTCTCCAGACTCAACATCTACCAATTCCTTCTCTTTGGTGAATACTGATGCAAAGTATTCATTTAGTACCTCGCCCATTTCCTCTGGCTCCACACATAGATTCCCTTGCCTATCCTTCAGTGGGCCAACCCTTTCCCTGGCTACCCTCTTGCTTTTTATGTACGTGTAAAACGCCTTGGGATTTTCCTTAACCCTATTTGCCAATGACTTTTCATGACCCCTTCTAGCCCTCCTGACTCCTTGCTTAAGTTCCTTCCTACTTTCCTTATATGCCACACAGGCTTCATCTGTTCCCAGCCTTTTAGCCCTGACAAATGCCTCCTTTTTCTTTTTGACGAGGCCTACAATATCACTCGTCATCCAAGGTTCCCGAAAATTGCCGTATTTATCTTTCTTCCTCACAGGAACATGCCTGTCCTGTATTCCCTTCAACTGACACTTGAAAGCCTCCCACATGTCAGATGTTGATTTGCCCTCAAACATCCGCCCCCAATCTATGTTCTTCAGTTCCCGCCTAATATTGTCATAATTAGCCTTCCCCCAATTTAGCACATTCATCCTCGGACCACTCTTATCCTTGTCCACCAGTACTTTAAAACTTACTGAATTGTGGTCACTGTTACCGAAATGCTCCCCTACTGAAACATCTACCACCTGCCCGGGCTCATTCCCCAATACCAGGTCCAGTACTGCCCCTTCCCTAGTTGGACTGTTTACATATTGTTTTAAGAAGCCCTCCTGGATGCTCCTTAAAAACTCCGCCCCGTCTAAGCCCCTGGCACTAAGTGAGTCCCAGTCAATATTGGGGAAGTTGAAGTCTCCCATCACCACAACCCTGTTGTTTTTACTCTTTTCCAAAATCTGTCTACCTATCTGCTCCTCTATCTCCCGCTGGCTGTTGGGAGGCCTGTAGTATACCCCCAACATTGTGACTGCACCCTTCTTATTCCTGATCTCTACCCATATAGCCTCACTGCCCTCTGAGGTGTCCTCTCGCAGTATAGCTGTGATATTCTCCCGAACAAGTAGCGCAACTCCGCCTCCCCTTTTACATCCCCCTCTATCCCGCCTGAAACATCTAAATCCTGGAACGTTTAGCTGCCAATCCTGCCCTTCCCTCAACCAGGTCTCTGTAATGGCAATAACATCATAGTTCCAAGTAGTAATCCAAGCTCTAAGTTCATCTGCCTTACCCGTAATGCTCCTTGCATTAAAACATATGCACTTCAGGCCACCAGACCCGCTGTGTTCAGCAACTTTTCCCCGTCTGCTCTGCCTCAGAGCCACACTGTCCCTATTCCCTAGTTCTCCCTCAATGCTCTCACCTTCTGACCTATTGCTCCCGTACCCACCCCCCTGCCATACTAGTTTAAACCCTCCCGTGTGACACTAGCAAACCTCGCGGCCAGGATATTTATGCCTCTCCGGTTTAGATGCAACCCGTCCATCTTATACAGGTCACACCTGCCCCGGAAGAGCTCCCAGTGGTCCAGAAAACGGAAACCCTCCCTCCTACACCAGCTGTTTAGCCACGTGTTTGTCTGCTCTATCTTCCTATTTCTAGCCTCACTGGCACGTGGCACAGGGAGTAATCCCGAGATTACAACCCTCGAGGTCCTGTCTTTTAACTTTCTGCCTAGCTCCCTGAACTCCTGCTGCAGGACCTCATGCCCCTTCCTGCCTATGTCGTTAGTACCAATATGTACAACGACCTCTGCCTGTTTGCCCTCCCCCTTCAGGATTCCCTCTACCCGTTCGGAGACATCCTGGACCTGGCACCAGGGAGGCAACATACCATCCTGGAGTCTCTTTCACGTCCACAGAAGCGCCTATCTGTGCCCCTGACTATAGAGTCCCCTATTACTATTACTCTTCTGCGCTTTGACCCTCCCTTCTGAACATCAGAGCCAGCCGTGGTGCCACTGCTCTGGCTGCTGCTGTTTTCCCCTGATAGGCTATCCCCCCCGACAGTATCCAAAGGGGTATATCTGTTCGAGAGGGGGACAACCACAGGGGATTCCTGCACTGACTGCCTGCCCTTTCTGGTGGTCACCCATTTCTCTGCCTGCACCTTGGGTGTGACCACATTTACATAACTGCGATCTATGACGCTTTCCGCCACCTGCATGCTCCTAAGTGCATCAAATTGCTGCTCCAACCGAACCATGCGGTCTGTGAGGAGCTCCAGTTGGGTGCACTTTCTGCAGATGAAGCCACCCGGGACGCTGGAAGCCTCCCGGACCTGCCACATCTCACAGTCAGAGCACAGCACCCCTCTAACTGACATTGCGTCAATTAATTAAAATTAAAATTTGTCTCTTTTTTTTAAATACTTTTTTTTTTAAATTGCAAAGTTACTGTCAACTATCTGTTTCCTAGCACTAGATTTCTAATAGAAATGCGATAGCTAACTATAATACTCTCCGATCTCTGGCTTAGATATCCTCTAAATTATAATTAAGTTATTATGTTTAATTAGTTCCCAAATACTCAAATATTTTTTAAATTTAGGTTAGAATCCCAACCAGCCACTCAGGTCACAGCTTTTCTGTGATGTCGCTTCAATTTCCCCCCGACACACACAATTTGAAAAAAGGTATAAAAGTAAAAATCACTTACTTGCCTTCTGAGTGTCTGAGATGTTCTCAGGTTCTCTCGCTGACAGACTGCTCCTCCACCACCGATCCTTGACCTGCACAATGCTAATAATATAATAATATAATATGGCACTTACCTTACACCAATGGGTCTTATTATTAGGTTAGAGGAGGAGGGCGGGTGGGAGACACTACACGTGTAGTGTCTCGGGTTTCCTCTCCACCAGAATTTATTGGTTGGGGGGGGGGGGGGGGGGGCACTTGCCAGAGGTCGAACTTCCGGTTCCCGCCTTATATAAAAACAAATAAAACTGAAAAGAAGGACAGACACGGGACCAGGCAAGGCTTTTTAAACTAACTACTCACCTCCAAGAAGGCCCCTGCGCACTGCTGCCGCCGAAATCCAAAGGGCTGCTCCTGTAAAGGTAAGGTTTTTAAACTAACTACTCACCTCCCAGAAGGCCCCTGCGCACTGCTGCCGCCGAAATCCAAAGGGCTGCTCCTGTAAAGGTAAGGTTTTTAAACTAACTACTCACCTCCCAGAAGGCCCCTGCGCACTGCTGCCGCCGAAATCCAAAGGGCTGCTCCTGTAAAGGTAAGTGGTTTTAAAGTCGCTACTCACCTCCCAGAACGCCCCTGCGCACCGCTGCCGCCGAAATCCAAAGGGCTGCTCCTGTAAAGGTAAGTGGTTTTAAAGTCGCTACTCACCTCCCAGAAGGCCCCTGCGCACCGCTGCCGCCGAAATCCAAACGGCTGCTCCTGTAAAGGTAAGTGGTTTTAACGTCGCTACTCACCTTCCAGAAGGCCCCAGCGCACCGCTGCCGCCGAAATCCAAAGGGCTGCTCCTGTAAAGGTAAGTGGTTTTAAAGTCGCTACTCACCTCCAAGAAGGCCCCTGCGCACTGCTGCCGCCGAAATCCAAAGGGCTGCTCCTGTAAAGGTAAGGTTTTTAAACTAACTACTCACCTCCCAGAAGGCCCCTGCGCACCGCTGCCGCCGAAATCCAAAGGGCTGCTCCTGTAAAGGTAAGGTTTTTAAACTAACTACTCACCTCCAAGAAGGCCCCTGCGCACTGCTGCCGCCGAAATCCAAAGGGCTGCTCCTGTAAAGGTAAGGTTTTTAAACTAACTACTCACCTCCCAGAAGGCCCCTGCGCACTGCTGCCGCCGAAATCCAAAGGGCTGCTCCTGTAAAGGTAAGGTTTTTAAACTAACTACTCACCTCCCAGAAGGCCCCTGCGCACTGCTGCCGCCGAAATCCAAAGGGCTGCTCCTGTAAAGGTAAGTGGTTTTAAAGTCGCTACTCACCTCCCAGAACGCCCCTGCGCACCGCTGCCGCCGAAATCCAAAGGGCTGCTCCTGTAAAGGTAAGTGGTTTTAAAGTCGCTACTCACCTCCCAGAAGGCCCCTGCGCACCGCTGCCGCCGAAATCCAAACGGCTGCTCCTGTAAAGGTAAGTGGTTTTAACGTCGCTACTCACCTTCCAGAAGGCCCCAGCGCACCGCTGCCGCCGAAATCCAAAGGGCTGCTCCTGTAAAGGTAAGTGGTTTTAAAGTCGCTACTCACCTCCAAGAAGGCCCCTGCGCACTGCTGCCGCCGAAATCCAAAGGGCTGCTCCTGTAAAGGTAAGGTTTTTAAACTAACTACTCACCTCCCAGAAGGCCCCTGCGCACCGCTGCCGCCGAAATCCAAAGGGCTGCTCCTGTAAAGGTAAGGTTTTTAAACTAACTACTCACCTCCAAGAAGGCCCCTGCGCACTGCTGCCGCCGAAATCCAAAGGGCTGCTCCTGTAAAGGTAAGGTTTTTAAACTAACTACTCACCTCCCAGAAGGCCCCTGCGCACTGCTGCCGCCGAAATCCAAAGGGCTGCTCCTGTAAAGGTAAGGTTTTTAAACTAACTACTCACCTCCCAGAAGGCCCCTGCGCACTGCTGCCGCCGAAATCCAAAGGGCTGCTCCTGTAAAGGTAAGTGGTTTTAAAGTCGCTACTCACCTCCCAGAACGCCCCTGCGCACCGCTGCCGCCGAAATCCAAAGGGCTGCTCCTGTAAAGGTAAGTGGTTTTAAAGTCGCTACTCACCTCCCAGAAGGCCCCTGCGCACCGCTGCCGCCGAAATCCAAACGGCTGCTCCTGTAAAGGTAAGTGGTTTTAACGTCGCTACTCACCTTCCAGAAGGCCCCAGCGCACCGCTGCCGCCGAAATCCAAAGGGCTGCTCCTGTAAAGGTAAGTGGTTTTAAAGTCGCTACTCACCTCCAAGAAGGCCCCTGCGCACTGCTGCCGCCGAAATCCAAAGGGCTGCTCCTGTAAAGGTAAGGTTTTTAAACTAACTACTCACCTCCCAGAAGGCCCCTGCGCACCGCTGCCGCCGAAATCCAAAGGGCTGCTCCTGTAAAGGTAAGGTTTTTAAACTAACTACTCACCTCCAAGAAGGCCCCTGCGCACTGCTGCCGCCGAAATCCAAAGGGCTGCTCCTGTAAAGGTAAGGTTTTTAAACTAACTACTCACCTCCCAGAAGGCCCCTGCGCACTGCTGCCGCCGAAATCCAAAGGGCTGCTCCTGTAAAGGTAAGGTTTTTAAACTAACTACTCACCTCCCAGAAGGCCCCTGCGCACTGCTGCCGCCGAAATCCAAAGGGCTGCTCCTGTAAAGGTAAGTGGTTTTAAAGTCGCTACTCACCTCCCAGAACGCCCCTGCGCACCGCTGCCGCCGAAATCCAAAGGGCTGCTCCTGTAAAGGTAAGTGGTTTTAAAGTCGCTACTCACCTCCCAGAAGGCCCCTGCGCACCGCTGCCGCCGAAATCCAAACGGCTGCTCCTGTAAAGGTAAGTGGTTTTAACGTCGCTACTCACCTTCCAGAAGGCCCCAGCGCACCGCTGCCGCCGAAATCCAAAGGGCTGCTCCTGTAAAGGTAAGGTTTTTAAACTAACTACTCACCTCCCAGAAGGCCCCTGCGCACTGCTGCCGCCGAAATCCAAAGGGCTGCTCCTGTAAAGGTAAGGTTTTTAAACTAACTACTCACCTCCCAGAAGGCCCCTGCGCACTGCTGCCGCCGAAATCCAAAGGGCTGCTCCTGTAAAGGTAAGTGGTTTTAAAGTCGCTACTCACCTCCCAGAACGCCCCTGCGCACCGCTGCCGCCGAAATCCAAAGGGCTGCTCCTGTAAAGGTAAGTGGTTTTAAAGTCGCTACTCACCTCCCAGAAGGCCCCTGCGCACCGCTGCCGCCGAAATCCAAACGGCTGCTCCTGTAAAGGTAAGTGGTTTTAACGTCGCTACTCACCTTCCAGAAGGCCCCAGCGCACCGCTGCCGCCGAAATCCAAAGGGCTGCTCCTGTAAAGGTAAGTGGTTTTAAAGTCGCTACTCACCTCCAAGAAGGCCCCTGCGCACTGCTGCCGCCGAAATCCAAAGGGCTGCTCCTGTAAAGGTAAGGTTTTTAAACTAACTACTCACCTCCCAGAAGGCCCCTGCGCACCGCTGCCGCCGAAATCCAAAGGGCTGCTCCTGTAAAGGTAAGGTTTTTAAACTAACTACTCACCTCCAAGAAGGCCCCTGCGCACTGCTGCCGCCGAAATCCAAAGGGCTGCTCCTGTAAAGGTAAGGTTTTTAAACTAACTACTCACCTCCCAGAAGGCCCCTGCGCACTGCTGCCGCCGAAATCCAAAGGGCTGCTCCTGTAAAGGTAAGGTTTTTAAACTAACTACTCACCTCCCAGAAGGCCCCTGCGCACTGCTGCCGCCGAAATCCAAAGGGCTGCTCCTGTAAAGGTAAGTGGTTTTAAAGTCGCTACTCACCTCCCAGAACGCCCCTGCGCACCGCTGCCGCCGAAATCCAAAGGGCTGCTCCTGTAAAGGTAAGTGGTTTTAAAGTCGCTACTCACCTCCCAGAAGGCCCCTGCGCACCGCTGCCGCCGAAATCCAAACGGCTGCTCCTGTAAAGGTAAGTGGTTTTAACGTCGCTACTCACCTTCCAGAAGGCCCCAGCGCACCGCTGCCGCCGAAATCCAAAGGGCTGCTCCTGTAAAGGTAAGTGGTTTTAAAGTCGCTACTCACCTCCAAGAAGGCCCCTGCGCACTGCTGCCGCCGAAATCCAAAGGGCTGCTCCTGTAAAGGTAAGGTTTTTAAACTAACTACTCACCTCCCAGAAGGCCCCTGCGCACCGCTGCCGCCGAAATCCAAAGGGCTGCTCCTGTAAAGGTAAGGTTTTTAAACTAACTACTCACCTCCAAGAAGGCCCCTGCGCACTGCTGCCGCCGAAATCCAAAGGGCTGCTCCTGTAAAGGTAAGGTTTTTAAACTAACTACTCACCTCCCAGAAGGCCCCTGCGCACTGCTGCCGCCGAAATCCAAAGGGCTGCTCCTGTAAAGGTAAGGTTTTTAAACTAACTACTCACCTCCCAGAAGGCCCCTGCGCACTGCTGCCGCCGAAATCCAAAGGGCTGCTCCTGTAAAGGTAAGTGGTTTTAAAGTCGCTACTCACCTCCCAGAACGCCCCTGCGCACCGCTGCCGCCGAAATCCAAAGGGCTGCTCCTGTAAAGGTAAGTGGTTTTAAAGTCGCTACTCACCTCCCAGAAGGCCCCTGCGCACCGCTGCCGCCGAAATCCAAACGGCTGCTCCTGTAAAGGTAAGTGGTTTTAACGTCGCTACTCACCTTCCAGAAGGCCCCAGCGCACCGCTGCCGCCGAAATCCAAAGGGCTGCTCCTGTAAAGGTAAGTGGTTTTAAAGTCGCTACTCACCTCCAAGAAGGCCCCTGCGCACTGCTGCCGCCGAAATCCAAAGGGCTGCTCCTGTAAAGGTAAGGTTTTTAAACTAACTACTCACCTCCCAGAAGGCCCCTGCGCACCGCTGCCGCCGAAATCCAAAGGGCTGCTCCTGTAAAGGTAAGGTTTTTAAACTAACTACTCACCTCCAAGAAGGCCCCTGCGCACTGCTGCCGCCGAAATCCAAAGGGCTGCTCCTGGAAAGGTAAGGTTTTTAAACTAACTACTCACCTCCCAGAAGGCCCCTGCGCACTGCTGCCGCCGAAATCCAAAGGGCTGCTCCTGTAAAGGTAAGGTTTTTAAACTAACTACTCACCTCCCAGAAGGCCCCTGCGCACTGCTGCCGCCGAAATCCAAAGGGCTGCTCCTGTAAAGGTAAGTGGTTTTAAAGTCGCTACTCACCTCCCAGAACGCCCCTGCGCACCGCTGCCGCCGAAATCCAAAGGGCTGCTCCTGTAAAGGTAAGTGGTTTTAAAGTCGCTACTCACCTCCCAGAAGGCCCCTGCGCACCGCTGCCGCCGAAATCCAAACGGCTGCTCCTGTAAAGGTAAGTGGTTTGAACGTCGCTACTCACCTTCCAGAAGGCCCCAGCGCACCGCTGCCGCCGAAATCCAAAGGGCTGCTCCTGTAAAGGTAAGTGGTTTTAAAGTCGCTACTCACCTCCAAGAAGGCCCCTGCGCACTGCTGCCGCCGAAATCCAAAGGGCTGCTCCTGTAAAGGTAAGGTTTTTAAACTAACTACTCACCTCCCAGAAGGCCCCTGCGCACCGCTGCCGCCGAAATCCAAAGGGCTGCTCCTGTAAAGGTAAGGTTTTTAAACTAACTACTCACCTCCAAGAAGGCCCCTGCGCACTGCTGCCGCCGAAATCCAAAGGGCTGCTCCTGTAAAGGTAAGGTTTTTAAACTAACTACTCACCTCCCAGAAGGCCCCTGCGCACTGCTGCCGCCGAAATCCAAAGGGCTGCTCCTGTAAAGGTAAGGTTTTTAAACTAACTACTCACCTCCCAGAAGGCCCCTGCGCACTGCTGCCGCCGAAATCCAAAGGGCTGCTCCTGTAAAGGTAAGTGGTTTTAAAGTCGCTACTCACCTCCCAGAACGCCCCTGCGCACCGCTGCCGCCGAAATCCAAAGGGCTGCTCCTGTAAAGGTAAGTGGTTTGAACGTCGCTACTCACCTTCCAGAAGGCCCCAGCGCACCGCTGCCGCCGAAATCCAAACGGCTGCTCCTGTAAAGGTAAGTGGTTTTAAAGTCGCTACTCACCTCCAAGAAGGCCCCTGCGCACTGCTGCCGCCGAAATCCAAAGGGCTGCTCCTGTAAAGGTAAGGTTTTTAAACTAACTACTCACCTCCCAGAAGGCCCCTGCGCACCGCTGCCGCCGAAATCCAAAGGGCTGCTCCTGTAAAGGTAAGGTTTTTAAACTAACTACTCACCTCCAAGAAGGCCCCTGCGCACTGCTGCCGCCGAAATCCAAAGGGCTGCTCCTGTAAAGGTAAGGTTTTTAAACTAACTACTCACCTCCCAGAAGGCCCCTGCGCACTGCTGCCGCCGAAATCCAAAGGGCTGCTCCTGTAAAGGTAAGGTTTTTAAACTAACTACTCACCTCCCAGAAGGCCCCTGCGCACTGCTGCCGCCGAAATCCAAAGGGCTGCTCCTGTAAAGGTAAGTGGTTTTAAAGTCGCTACTCACCTCCCAGAACGCCCCTGCGCACCGCTGCCGCCGAAATCCAAAGGGCTGCTCCTGTAAAGGTAAGTGGTTTTAAAGTCGCTACTCACCTCCCAGAAGGCCCCTGCGCACCGCTGCCGCCGAAATCCAAACGGCTGCTCCTGTAAAGGTAAGTGGTTTGAACGTCGCTACTCACCTTCCAGAAGGCCCCAGCGCACCGCTGCCGCCGAAATCCAAAGGGCTGCTCCTGTAAAGGTAAGTGGTTTTAAAGTCGCTACTCACCTCCAAGAAGGCCCCTGCGCACTGCTGCCGCCGAAATCCAAAGGGCTGCTCCTGTAAAGGTAAGGTTTTTAAACTAACTACTCACCTCCCAGAAGGCCCCTGCGCACCGCTGCCGCCGAAATCCAAAGGGCTGCTCCTGTAAAGGTAAGGTTTTTAAACTAACTACTCACCTCCAAGAAGGCCCCTGCGCACTGCTGCCGCCGAAATCCAAAGGGCTGCTCCTGTAAAGGTAAGGTTTTTAAACTAACTACTCACCTCCCAGAAGGCCCCTGCGCACTGCTGCCGCCGAAATCCAAAGGGCTGCTCCTGTAAAGGTAAGGTTTTTAAACTAACTACTCACCTCCCAGAAGGCCCCTGCGCACTGCTGCCGCCGAAATCCAAAGGGCTGCTCCTGTAAAGGTAAGTGGTTTTAAAGTCGCTACTCACCTCCCAGAACGCCCCTGCGCACCGCTGCCGCCGAAATCCAAAGGGCTGCTCCTGTAAAGGTAAGTGGTTTTAAAGTCGCTACTCACCTCCCAGAAGGCCCCTGCGCACCGCTGCCGCCGAAATCCAAACGGCTGCTCCTGTAAAGGTAAGTGGTTTTAACGTCGCTACTCACCTTCCAGAAGGCCCCAGCGCACCGCTGCCGCCGAAATCCAAAGGGCTGCTCCTGTAAAGGTAAGTGGTTTTAAAGTCGCTACTCACCTCCAAGAAGGCCCCTGCGCACTGCTGCCGCCGAAATCCAAAGGGCTGCTCCTGTAAAGGTAAGGTTTTTAAACTAACTACTCACCTCCCAGAAGGCCCCTGCGCACCGCTGCCGCCGAAATCCAAAGGGCTGCTCCTGTAAAGGTAAGGTTTTTAAACTAACTACTCACCTCCAAGAAGGCCCCTGCGCACTGCTGCCGCCGAAATCCAAAGGGCTGCTCCTGTAAAGGTAAGGTTTTTAAACTAACTACTCACCTCCCAGAAGGCCCCTGCGCACTGCTGCCGCCGAAATCCAAAGGGCTGCTCCTGTAAAGGTAAGGTTTTTAAACTAACTACTCACCTCCCAGAAGGCCCCTGCGCACTGCTGCCGCCGAAATCCAAAGGGCTGCTCCTGTAAAGGTAAGTGGTTTTAAAGTCGCTACTCACCTCCCAGAACGCCCCTGCGCACCGCTGCCGCCGAAATCCAAAGGGCTGCTCCTGTAAAGGTAAGTGGTTTTAAAGTCGCTACTCACCTCCCAGAAGGCCCCTGCGCACCGCTGCCGCCGAAATCCAAACGGCTGCTCCTGTAAAGGTAAGTGGTTTGAACGTCGCTACTCACCTTCCAGAAGGCCCCAGCGCACCGCTGCCGCCGAAATCCAAAGGGCTGCTCCTGTAAAGGTAAGTGGTTTTAAAGTCGCTACTCACCTCCAAGAAGGCCCCTGCGCACTGCTGCCGCCGAAATCCAAAGGGCTGCTCCTGTAAAGGTAAGGTTTTTAAACTAACTACTCACCTCCCAGAAGGCCCCTGCGCACCGCTGCCGCCGAAATCCAAAGGGCTGCTCCTGTAAAGGTAAGGTTTTTAAACTAACTACTCACCTCCAAGAAGGCCCCTGCGCACTGCTGCCGCCGAAATCCAAAGGGCTGCTCCTGTAAAGGTAAGGTTTTTAAACTAACTACTCACCTCCCAGAAGGCCCCTGCGCACTGCTGCCGCCGAAATCCAAAGGGCTGCTCCTGTAAAGGTAAGGTTTTTAAACTAACTACTCACCTCCCAGAAGGCCCCTGCGCACTGCTGCCGCCGAAATCCAAAGGGCTGCTCCTGTAAAGGTAAGTGGTTTTAAAGTCGCTACTCACCTCCCAGAACGCCCCTGCGCACCGCTGCCGCCGAAATCCAAAGGGCTGCTCCTGTAAAGGTAAGTGGTTTTAAAGTCGCTACTCACCTCCCAGAAGGCCCCTGCGCACCGCTGCCGCCGAAATCCAAACGGCTGCTCCTGTAAAGGTAAGTGGTTTTAACGTCGCTACTCACCTTCCAGAAGGCCCCAGCGCACCGCTGCCGCCGAAATCCAAAGGGCTGCTCCTGTAAAGGTAAGTGGTTTTAAAGTCGCTACTCACCTCCAAGAAGGCCCCTGCGCACTGCTGCCGCCGAAATCCAAAGGGCTGCTCCTGTAAAGGTAAGGTTTTTAAACTAACTACTCACCTCCCAGAAGGCCCCTGCGCACCGCTGCCGCCGAAATCCAAAGGGCTGCTCCTGTAAAGGTAAGGTTTTTAAACTAACTACTCACCTCCAAGAAGGCCCCTGCGCACTGCTGCCGCCGAAATCCAAAGGGCTGCTCCTGTAAAGGTAAGGTTTTTAAACTAACTACTCACCTCCCAGAAGGCCCCTGCGCACTGCTGCCGCCGAAATCCAAAGGGCTGCTCCTGTAAAGGTAAGGTTTTTAAACTAACTACTCACCTCCCAGAAGGCCCCTGCGCACTGCTGCCGCCGAAATCCAAAGGGCTGCTCCTGTAAAGGTAAGTGGTTTTAAAGTCGCTACTCACCTCCCAGAACGCCCCTGCGCACCGCTGCCGCCGAAATCCAAAGGGCTGCTCCTGTAAAGGTAAGTGGTTTTAAAGTCGCTACTCACCTCCCAGAAGGCCCCTGCGCACCGCTGCCGCCGAAATCCAAACGGCTGCTCCTGTAAAGGTAAGTGGTTTTAACGTCGCTACTCACCTTCCAGAAGGCCCCAGCGCACCGCTGCCGCCGAAATCCAAAGGGCTGCTCCTGTAAAGGTAAGTGGTTTTAAAGTCGCTACTCACCTCCAAGAAGGCCCCTGCGCACTGCTGCCGCCGAAATCCAAAGGGCTGCTCCTGTAAAGGTAAGGTTTTTAAACTAACTACTCACCTCCCAGAAGGCCCCTGCGCACCGCTGCCGCCGAAATCCAAAGGGCTGCTCCTGTAAAGGTAAGTGGTTTTAAAGTCGCTACTCACCTCCCAGAACGCCCCTGCGCACCGCTGCCGCCGAAATCCAAAGGGCTGCTCCAGTAAAGGTAAGTGGTTTTAAAGTCGCTACTCACCTCCCAGAAGGCCCCTGCGCACCGCTGCCGCCGAAATCCAAAGGGCTGCTCCTGTAAAGGTAAGTGGTTTTAAAGTCGCTACTCACCTCCAAGAAGGCCCCTGCGCACTGCTGCCGCCGAAATCCAAAGGGCTGCTCCTGTAAAGGTAAGGTTTTTAAACTAACTACTCACCTCCCAGAAGGCCCCTGCGCACCGCTGCCGCCGAAATCCAAAGGGCTGCTCCTGTAAAGGTAAGGTTTTTAAACTAACTACTCACCTCCAAGAAGGCCCCTGCGCACTGCTGCCGCCGAAATCCAAAGGGCTGCTCCTGTAAAGGTAAGGTTTTTAAACTAACTACTCACCTCCCAGAAGGCCCCTGCGCACTGCTGCCGCCGAAATCCAAAGGGCTGCTCCTGTAAAGGTAAGGTTTTTAAACTAACTACTCACCTCCAAGAAGGCCCCTGCGCACTGCTGCCGCCGAAATCCAAAGGGCTGCTCCTGTAAAGGTAAGGTTTTTAAACTAACTACTCACCTCCCAGAAGGCCCCTGCGCACTGCTGCCGCCGAAAACCAAAGGGCTGCTCCTGTAAAGGTAAGTGGTTTTAAAGTCGCGACTCACCTCCCAGAAGGCCCCTGCGCACCGCTGCCGCCGAAATCCAAAGGGCTGCTCCTGTAAAGGTAAGGTTTTTAAACTAACTACTCACCTCCAAGAAGGCCCCTGCGCACTGCTGCCGCCGAAATCCAAAGGGCTGCTCCTGTAAAGGTAAGGTTTTTAAACTAACTACTCACCTCCCAGAAGGCCCCTGCGCACTGCTGCCGCCGAAATCCAAAGGGCTGCTCCTGTAAAGGTAAGGTTTTTAAACTAACTACTCACCTCCCAGAAGGCCCCTGCGCACTGCTGCCGCCGAAATCCAAAGGGCTGCTCCTGTAAAGGTAAGTGGTTTTAAAGTCGCTACTCACCTCCCAGAACGCCCCTGCGCACCGCTGCCGCCGAAATCCAAAGGGCTGCTCCTGTAAAGGTAAGTGGTTTTAAAGTCGCTACTCACCTCCCAGAAGGCCCCTGCGCACCGCTGCCGCCGAAATCCAAACGGCTGCTCCTGTAAAGGTAAGTGGTTTTAACGTCGCTACTCACCTTCCAGAAGGCCCCAGCGCACCGCTGCCGCCGAAATCCAAAGGGCTGCTCCTGTAAAGGTAAGTGGTTTTAAAGTCGCTACTCACCTCCAAGAAGGCCCCTGCGCACTGCTGCCGCCGAAATCCAAAGGGCTGCTCCTGTAAAGGTAAGGTTTTTAAACTAACTACTCACCTCCCAGAAGGCCCCTGCGCACCGCTGCCGCCGAAATCCAAAGGGCTGCTCCTGTAAAGGTAAGGTTTTTAAACTAACTACTCACCTCCAAGAAGGCCCCTGCGCACTGCTGCCGCCGAAATCCAAAGGGCTGCTCCTGTAAAGGTAAGGTTTTTAAACTAACTACTCACCTCCCAGAAGGCCCCTGCGCACTGCTGCCGCCGAAATCCAAAGGGCTGCTCCTGTAAAGGTAAGGTTTTTAAACTAACTACTCACCTCCCAGAAGGCCCCTGCGCACTGCTGCCGCCGAAATCCAAAGGGCTGCTCCTGTAAAGGTAAGTGGTTTTAAAGTCGCTACTCACCTCCCAGAACGCCCCTGCGCACCGCTGCCGCCGAAATCCAAAGGGCTGCTCCTGTAAAGGTAAGTGGTTTTAAAGTCGCTACTCACCTCCCAGAAGGCCCCTGCGCACCGCTGCCGCCGAAATCCAAACGGCTGCTCCTGTAAAGGTAAGTGGTTTTAACGTCGCTACTCACCTTCCAGAAGGCCCCAGCGCACCGCTGCCGCCGAAATCCAAAGGGCTGCTCCTGTAAAGGTAAGTGGTTTTAAAGTCGCTACTCACCTCCAAGAAGGCCCCTGCGCACTGCTGCCGCCGAAATCCAAAGGGCTGCTCCTGTAAAGGTAAGGTTTTTAAACTAACTACTCACCTCCCAGAAGGCCCCTGCGCACCGCTGCCGCCGAAATCCAAAGGGCTGCTCCTGTAAAGGTAAGTGGTTTTAAAGTCGCTACTCACCTCCCAGAACGCCCCTGCGCACCGCTGCCGCCGAAATCCAAAGGGCTGCTCCTGTAAAGGTAAGTGGTTTTAAAGTCGCTACTCACCTCCCAGAAGGCCCCTGCGCACCGCTGCCGCCGAAATCCAAAGGGCTGCTCCTGTAAAGGTAAGTGGTTTTAAAGTCGCTACTCACCTCCAAGAAGGCCCCTGCGCACTGCTGCCGCCGAAATCCAAAGGGCTGCTCCTGTAAAGGTAAGGTTTTTAAACTAACTACTCACCTCCCAGAAGGCCCCTGCGCACCGCTGCCGCCGAAATCCAAAGGGCTGCTCCTGTAAAGGTAAGGTTTTTAAACTAACTACTCACCTCCAAGAAGGCCCCTGCGCACTGCTGCCGCCGAAATCCAAAGGGCTGCTCCTGTAAAGGTAAGGTTTTTAAACTAACTACTCACCTCCCAGAAGGCCCCTGCGCACTGCTGCCGCCGAAATCCAAAGGGCTGCTCCTGTAAAGGTAAGGTTTTTAAACTAACTACTCACCTCCAAGAAGGCCCCTGCGCACTGCTGCCGCCGAAATCCAAAGGGCTGCTCCTGTAAAGGTAAGGTTTTTAAACTAACTACTCACCTCCCAGAAGGCCCCTGCGCACTGCTGCCGCCGAAAACCAAAGGGCTGCTCCTGTAAAGGTAAGTGGTTTTAAAGTCGCGACTCACCTCCCAGAACGCCCCTGCGCACCGCTGCCGCCGAAATCCAAAGGGCTGCTCCTGTAAAGGTAAGTGGTTTTAAAGTCGCTACTCACCTCCCAGAAGGCCCCTGCGCACCGCTGCCGCCGAAATCCAAACGGCTGCTCCTGTAAAGGTAAGTGGTTTTAACGTCGCTACTCACCTTCCAGAAGGCCCCAGCGCACCGCTGCCGCCGAAATCCAAAGGGCTGCTCCTGTAAAGGTAAGTGGTTTTAAAGTCGCTACTCACCTCCAAGAAGGCCCCTGCGCACTGCTGCCGCCGAAATCCAAAGGGCTGCTCCTGTAAAGGTAAGGTTTTTAAACTAACTACTCACCTCCAAGAAGGCCCCTGCGCACTGCTGCCGCCGAAATCCAAAGGGCTGCTCCTGTAAAGGTAAGGTTTTTAAACTAACTACTCACCTCCCAGAAGGCCCCTGCGCACTGCTGCCGCCGAAATCCAAAGGGCTGCTCCTGTAAAGGTAAGGTTTTTAAACTAACTACTCACCTCCAAGAAGGCCCCTGCGCACTGCTGCCGCCGAAATCCAAAGGGCTGCTCCTGTAAAGGTAAGGTTTTTAAACTAACTACTCACCTCCCAGAAGGCCCCTGCGCACTGCTGCCGCCGAAATCCAAAGGGCTGCTCCTGTAAAGGTAAGTGGTTTTAAAGTCGCGACTCACCTCCCAGAACGCCCCTGCGCACCGCTGCCGCCGAAATCCAAAGGGCTGCTCCTGTAAAGGTAAGTGGTTTTAAAGTCGCTACTCACCTCCCAGAAGGCCCCTGCGCACCGCTGCCGCCGAAATCTAAACGGCTGCTCCTGTAAAGGTAAGTGGTTTTAACGTCGCTACTCACCTTCCAGAAGGCCCCAGCGCACCGCTGCCGCCGAAATCCAAAGGGCTGCTCCTGTAAAGGTAAGTGGTTTTAAAGTCGCTACTCACCTCCCAGAAGGCCCCTGCGCACCGCTGCCGCCGAAATCCAAACGGCTGCTCCTGTAAAGGTAAGTGGTTTTAACGTCGCTACTCACCTTCCAGAAGGCCCCAGCGCACCGCTGCCGCCGAAATCCAAAGGGCTGCTCCTGTAAAGGTAAGTGGTTTTAAAGTCGCTACTCACCTCCAAGAAGGCCCCTGCGCACTGCTGCCGCCGAAATCCAAAGGGCTGCTCCTGTAAAGGTAAGGTTTTTAAACTAACTACTCACCTCCCAGAAGGCCCCTGCGCACCGCTGCCGCCGAAATCCAAAGGGCTGCTCCTGTAAAGGTAAGGTTTTTAAACTAACTACTCACCTCCAAGAAGGCCCCTGCGCACTGCTGCCGCCGAAATCCAAAGGGCTGCTCCTGTAAAGGTAAGGTTTTTAAACTAACTACTCACCTCCCAGAAGGCCCCTGCGCACTGCTGCCGCCGAAATCCAAAGGGCTGCTCCTGTAAAGGTAAGGTTTTTAAACTAACTACTCACCTCCAAGAAGGCCCCTGCGCACTGCTGCCGCCGAAATCCAAAGGGCTGCTCCTGTAAAGGTAAGGTTTTTAAACTAACTACTCACCTCCCAGAAGGCCCCTGCGCACTGCTGCCGCCGAAATCCAAAGGGCTGCTCCTGTAAAGGTAAGTGGTTTTAAAGTCGCTACTCACCTCCCAGAACGCCCCTGCGCACCGCTGCCGCCGAAATCCAAAGGGCTGCTCCTGTAAAGGTAAGTGGTTTTAAAGTCGCTACTCACCTCCCAGAAGGCCCCTGCGCACCGCTGCCGCCGAAATCCAAACGGCTGCTCCTGTAAAGGTAAGTGGTTTTAACGTCGCTACTCACCTTCCAGAAGGCCCCAGCGCACCGCTGCCGCCGAAATCCAAAGGGCTGCTCCTGTAAAGGTAAGTGGTTTTAAAGTCGCTACTCACCTCCAAGAAGGCCCCTGCGCACTGCTGCCGCCGAAATCCAAAGGGCTGCTCCTGTAAAGGTAAGGTTTTTAAACTAACTACTCACCTCCCAGAAGGCCCCTGCGCACCGCTGCCGCCGAAATCCAAAGGGCTGCTCCTGTAAAGGTAAGTGGTTTTAAAGTCGCTACTCACCTCCAAGAAGGCCCCTGCGCACTGCTGCCGCCGAAATCCAAAGGGCTGCTCCTGTAAAGGTAAGGTTTTTAAACTAACTACTCACCTCCCAGAAGGCCCCTGCGCACTGCTGCCGCCGAAATCCAAAGGGCTGCTCCTGTAAAGGTAAGTGGTTTTAAAGTCGCTACTCACCTCCCAGAACGCCCCTGCGCACCGCTGCCGCCGAAATCCAAAGGGCTGCTCCTGTAAAGGTAAGTGGTTTTAAAGTCGCTACTCACCTCCCAGAAGGCCCCTGCGCACCGCTGCCGCCGAAATCCAAACGGCTGCTCCTGTAAAGGTAAGTGGTTTTAACGTCGCTACTCACCTTCCAGAAGGCCCCAGCGCACCGCTGCCGCCGAAATCCAAAGGGCTGCTCCTGTAAAGGTAAGTGGTTTTAAAGTCGCTACTCACCTCCAAGAAGGCCCCTGCGCACTGCTGCCGCCGAAATCCAAAGGGCTGCTCCTGTAAAGGTAAGGTTTTTAAACTAACTACTCACTTCCCAGAAGGCCCCTGCGCACCGCTGCCGCCGAAATCCAAAGGGCTGCTCCTGTAAAGGTAAGTGGTTTTAAAGTCGCTACTCACCTCCAAGAAGGCCCCTGCGCACTGCTGCCGCCGAAATCCAAAGGGCTGCTCCTGTAAAGGTAAGGTTTTTAAACTAACTACTCACCTCCCAGAAGGCCCCTGCGCACTGCTGCCGCCGAAATCCAAAGGGCTGCTCCTGTAAAGGTAAGTGGTTTTAAAGTCGCTACTCACCTCCCAGAACGCCCCTGCGCACCGCTGCCGCCGAAATCCAAAGGGCTGCTCCTGTAAAGGTAAGTGGTTTTAAAGTCGCTACTCACCTCCCAGAAGGCCCCTGCGCACCGCTGCCGCCGAAATCCAAAGGGCTGCTCCTGTAAAGGTAAGTGGTTTTAAAGTCGCTACTCACCTCCCAGAAGGCCCCTGCGCACCGCTGCCGCCGAAATCCAAAGGGCTGCTCCTGTAAAGGTAAGGTTTTTAAACTAACTACTCACCTCCAAGAAGGCCCCTGCGCACCGCTGCCGCCGAAATCCAAAGGGCTGCTCCTGTAAAGGTCAGGTTTTTAAACTAACTACTCACCTCCAAGATGGCCCCTGCGCACCGCTGCCGCCGAAATCCAAAGGGCTGCTCCTGTAAAGGTAAGTGGTTTTAACGTCGCTACTCACCTTCCAGAAGGCCCCAGCGCACCGCTGCCGCCGAAATCCAAAGGGCTGCTCCTGTAAAGGTAAGTGGTTTTAAAGTCGCTACTCACCTCCAAGAAGGCCCCTGCGCACTGCTGCCGCCGAAATCCAAAGGGCTGCTCCTGTAAAGGTAAGGTTTTTAAACTAACTACTCACCTCCCAGAAGGCCCCTGCGCACCGCTGCCGCCGAAATCCAAAGGGCTGCTCCTGTAAAGGTAAGTGGTTTTAAAGTCGCTACTCACCTCCAAGAAGGCCCCTACGCACTGCTGCCGCCGAAATCCAAAGGGCTGCTCCTGTAAAGGTAAGGTTTTTAAACTAACTACTCACCTCCCAGAAGGCCCCTGCGCACTGCTGCCGCCGAAATCCAAAGGGCTGCTCCTGTAAAGGTAAGTGGTTTTAAAGTCGCTACTCACCTCCCAGAACGCCCCTGCGCACCGCTGCCGCCGAAATCCAAAGGGCTGCTCCTGTAAAGGTAAGTGGTTTTAAAGTCGCTACTCACCTCCCAGAAGGCCCCTGCGCACCGCTGCCGCCGAAATCCAAAGGGCTGCTCCTGTAAAGGTAAGTGGTTTTAAAGTCGCTACTCACCTCCCAGAAGGCCCCTGCGCACCGCTGCCGCCGAAATCCAAAGGGCTGCTCCTGTAAAGGTAAGGTTTTTAAACTAACTACTCACCTCCAAGAAGGCCCCTGCGCACCGCTGCCGCCGAAATCCAAAGGGCTGCTCCTGTAAAGGTCAGGTTTTTAAACTAACTACTCACCTCCAAGAAGGCCCCTGCGCACCGCTGCCGCCGAAATCCAAAGGGCTGCTCCTGTAAAGGTAAGTGGTTTTAAAGTCGCTACTCACCTCCCAGAAGGCCCCTGCGCACCGCTGCCGCCGAAATCCAAAGGGCTGCTCCTGTAAAGGTAAGGTTTTTAAACTAACTACTCACCTCCAAGAAGGCCCCTGCGCACCGCTGCCGCCGAAATCCAAAGGGCTGCTCCTGTAAAGGTCAGGTTTTTAAACTAACTACTCACCTCCAAGAAGGCCCCTGCGCACCGCTGCCGCCGAAATCCAAAGGGCTGCTCCTGTAAAGGTAAGTGGTTTTAACGTCGCTACTCACCTTCCAGAAGGCCCCAGCGCACCGCTGCCGCCGAAATCCAAAGGGCTGCTCCTGTAAAGGTAAGTGGTTTTAAAGTCGCTACTCACCTCCAAGAAGGCCCCTGCGCACTGCTGCCGCCGAAATCCAAAGGGCTGCTCCTGTAAAGGTAAGGTTTTTAAACTAACTACTCACCTCCCAGAAGGTCCCTGCGCACTGCTGCCGCCGAAATCCAAAGGGCTGCTCCTGTAAAGGTAAGTGGTTTTAAAGTCGCTACTCACCTCCCAGAAGTCCCCGGCGCACCGCTGCCGCCGAAATCCAAAGGGCTGCTCCTGTAAAGGTAAGTGGTTTTAAAGTCGCTACTCACCTCCCAGAAGGCCCCTGGGCACCGCTGCCGCCGAAATCCAAAGGGCTGCTCCTGTAAAGGTAAGGTTTTTAAACTAACTACTCACCTCCAAGAAGGCCCCTGCGCACCGCTGCCGCCGAAATCCAAAGGGCTGCTCCTGTAAAGGTCAGGTTTTTAAACTAACTACTCACCTCCAAGAAGGCCCCTGCGCACCGCTGCCGCCGAAATCCAAAGGGCTGCTCCTGTAAAGGTAAGTGGTTTTAACGTCGCTACTCACCTTCCAGAAGGCCCCAGCGCACCGCTGCCGCCGAAATCCAAAGGGCTGCTCCTGTAAAGGTAAGTGGTTTTAAAGTCGCTACTCACCTCCAAGAAGGCCCCTGCGCACTGCTGCCGCCGAAATCCAAAGGGCTGCTCCTGTAAAGGTAAGGTTTTTAAACTAACTACTCACCTCCCAGAAGGCCCCTGCGCACCGCTGCCGCCGAAATCCAAAGGGCTGCTCCTGTAAAGGTAAGTGGTTTTAAAGTCGCTACTCACCTCCAAGAAGGCCCCTGCGCACTGCTGCCGCCGAAATCCAAAGGGCTGCTCCTGTAAAGGTAAGGTTTTTAAACTAACTACTCACCTCCCAGAAGGCCCCTGCGCACTGCTGCCGCCGAAATCCAAAGGGCTGCTCCTGTAAAGGTAAGTGGTTTTAAAGTCGCTACTCACCTCCCAGAACGCCCCTGCGCACCGCTGCCGCCGAAATCCAAAGGGCTGCTCCTGTAAAGGTAAGTGGTTTTAAAGTCGCTACTCACCTCCCAGAAGGCCCCTGCGCACCGCTGCCGCCGAAATCCAAAGGGCTGCTCCTGTAAAGGTAAGTGGTTTTAACGTCGCTACTCACCTTCCAGAAGGCCCCAGCGCACCGCTGCCGCCGAAATCCAAAGGGCTGCTCCTGTAAAGGTAAGTGGTTTTAAAGTCGCTACTCACCTCCAAGAAGGCCCCTGCGCACTGCTGCCGCCGAAATCCAAAGGGCTGCTCCTGTAAAGGTAAGGTTTTTAAACTAACTACTCACCTCCCAGAAGGCCCCTGCGCACCGCTGCCGCCGAAATCCAAAGGGCTGCTCCTGTAAAGGTAAGTGGTTTTAAAGTCGCTACTCACCTCCAAGAAGGCCCCTGCGCACTGCTGCCGCCGAAATCCAAAGGGCTGCTCCTGTAAAGGTAAGGTTTTTAAACTAACTACTCACCTCCCAGAAGGCCCCTGCGCACTGCTGCCGCCGAAATCCAAAGGGCTGCTCCTGTAAAGGTAAGTGGTTTTAAAGTCGCTACTCACCTCCCAGAACGCCCCTGCGCACCGCTGCCGCCGAAATCCAAAGGGCTGCTCCTGTAAAGGTAAGTGGTTTTAAAGTCGCTACTCACCTCCCAGAAGGCCCCTGCGCACCGCTGCCGCCGAAATCCAAAGGGCTGCTCCTGTAAAGGTAAGTGGTTTTAAAGTCGCTATTCACCTCCCAGAAGGCCCCTGCGCACCGCTGCCGCCGAAATCCAAAGGGCTGCTCCTGTAAAGGTAAGGTTTTTAAACTAACTACTCACCTCCAAAAAGGCCCCTGCGCACCGCTGCCGCCGAAATCCAAAGGGCTGCTCCTGTAAAGGTCAGGTTTTTAAACTAACTACTCACCTCCAAGAAGGCCCCTGCGCACCGCTGCCGCCGAAATCCAAAGGGCTGCTCCTGTAAAGGTAAGTGGTTTTAACGTCGCTGCTCACCTTCCAGAAGGCCCCAGCGCACCGCTGCCGCCGAAATCCAAAGGGCTGCTCCTGTAAAGGTAAGTGGTTTTAAAGTCGCTACTCACCTCCAAGAAGGCCCCTGCGCACTGCTGCCGCCGAAATCCAAAGGGCTGCTCCTGTAAAGGTAAGGTTTTTAAACTAACTACTCACCTCCCAGAAGGCCCCTGCGCACCGCTGCCGCCGAAATCCAAAGGGCTGCTCCTGTAAAGGTAAGTGGTTTTAAAGTCGCTACTCACCTCCAAGAAGGCCCCTACGCACTGCTGCCGCCGAAATCCAAAGGGCTGCTCCTGTAAAGGTAATGTTTTTAAACTAACTACTCACCTCCCAGAAGGCCCCTGCGCACTGCTGCCGCCGAAATCCAAAGGGCAGCTCCTGTAAAGGTAAGTGGTTTTAAAGTCGCTACTCACCTCCCAGAACGCCGCTGCGCACCGCTGCCGCCGAAATCCAAAGGGCTGCTCCTGTAAAGGTAAGTGGTTTTAAAGTCGCTACTCACCTCCCAGAAGGCCCCTGCGCACCGCTGCCGCCGAAATCCAAAGGGCTGCTCCTGTAAAGGTAAGTGGTTTTAAAGTCGCTACTCACCTCCCAGAAGGCCCCTGCGCACTGCTGCCGCCGAAATCCAAAGGGCTGCTCCTGTAAAGGTAAGGTTTTTAAACTAACTACTCACCTCCAAGAAGGCCCCTGCGCACCGCTGCCGCCGAAATCCAAAGGGCTGCTCCTGTAAAGGTCAGGTTTTTAAACTAACTACTCACCTCCAAGAAGGCCCCTGCGCACCGCTGCCGCCGAAATCCAAAGGGCTGCTCCTGTAAAGGTAAGTGGTTTTAAAGTCGCTACTCACCTCCCAGAAGGCCCCTGCGCACCGCTGCCGCCGAAATCCAAAGGGCTGCTCCTGTAAAGGTAAGGTTTTTAAACTAACTACTCACCTCCAAGAAGGCCCCTGCGCACCGCTGCCGCCGAAATCCAAAGGGCTGCTCCTGTAAAGGTCAGGTTTTTAAACTAACTACTCACCTCCAAGAAGGCCCCTGCGCACCGCTGCCGCCGAAATCCAAAGGGCTGCTCCTGTAGAGGTAAGTGGTTTTAACGTCGCTACTCACCTTCCAGAAGGCCCCAGCGCACCGCTGCCGCCGAAATCCAAAGGGCTGCTCCTGTAAAGGTAAGGTTTTTAAACTAACTACTCACCTTCCAGAAGGCCCCAGCGCACCGCTGCCGCCGAAATCCAAAGGGCTGCTCCTGTAAAGGTAAGTGGTTTTAAAGTCGCTACTCACCTCCAAGAAGGCCCCTGCGCACTGCTGCCGCCGAAATCCAAAGGGCTGCTCCTGTAAAGGTAAGTGGTTTTAAAGTCGCTACTCACCTCCCAGAAGGCCCCTGCGCACCGCTGCCGCCGAAATCCAAAGGGCTGCTCCTGTAAAGGTAAGTGGTTTTAAAGTCGCTACTCACCTCCCAGAAGGCCCCTGCGCACCGCTGCCGCCGAAATCCAAAGGGCTGCTCCTGTAAAGGTAAGGTTTTTAAACTAACTACTCACCTCCAAGAAGGCCCCTGCGCACCGCTGCCGCCGAAATCCAAAGGGCTGCTCCTGTAAAGGTAAGTGGTTTTAACGTCGCTACTCACCTTCCAGAAGGCCCCAGCGCACCGCTGCCGCCGAAATCCAAAGGGCTGCTCCTGTAAAGGTAAGTGGTTTTAAAGTCGCTACTCACCTCCAAGAAGGCCCCTGCGCACTGCTGCCGCCGAAATCCAAAGGGCTGCTCCTGTAAAGGTAAGGTGTTTAAACTAACTACTCACCTCCCAGAAGGCCCCTGCGCACTGCTGCCGCCGAAATCCAAAGGGCTGCTCCTGTAAAGGTAAGTGGTTTTAAAGTCGCTACTCACCTCCCAGAAGGCCCCTGCGCACCGCTGCCGCCGAAATCCAAAGGGCTGCTCCTGTAAAGGTAAGTGGTTTTAAAGTCGCTACTCACCTCCCAGAAGGCCCCTGCGCACCGCTGCCGCCGAAATCCAAAGGGCTGCTCCTGTAAAGGTCAGGTTTTTAAACTAACTACTCACCTCCAAGAAGGCCCCTGCGCACCGCTGCCGCCGAAATCCAAAGGGCTGCTCCTGTAAAGGTAAGTGGTTTTAACGTCGCTACTCACCTTCCAGAAGGCCCCAGCGCACCGCTGCCGCCGAAATCCAAAGGGCTGCTCCTGTAAAGGTAAGTGGTTTTAAAGTCGCTACTCACCTCCAAGAAGGCCCCTGCGCACTGCTGCCGCCGAAATCCAAAGGGCTGCTCCTGTAAAGGTAAGGTTTTTAAACTAACTACTCACCTCCCAGAAGGCCCCTGCGCACTGCTGCCGCCGAAATCCAAAGGGCTGCTCCTGTAAAGGTAAGTGGTTTTAAAGTCGCTACTCACCTCCCAGAAGGCCCCTGCGCACCGCTGCCGCCGAAATCCAAAGGGCTGCTCCTGTAAAGGTAAGTGGTTTTAAAGTCGCTACTCACCTCCCAGAAGGCCCCTGCGCACCGCTGCCGCCGAAATCCAAAGGGCTGCTCCTGTAAAGGTAAGGTTTTTAAACTAACTACTCACCTCCAAGAAGGCCCCTACGCACCGCTGCCGCCGAAATCCAAAGGGCTGCTCCTGTAAAGGTAAGTGGTTTTAAAGTCGCTACTCACCTCCAAGAAGGCCCCTGCGCACTGCTGCCGCCGAAATCCAAAGGGCTGCTCCTGTAAAGGTAAGGTTTTTAAACTAACTACTCACCTCCCAGAAGGCCCCTGCGCACTGCTGCCGCCGAAATCCAAAGGGCTGCTCCTGTAAAGGTAAGTGGTTTTAAAGTCGCTACTCACCTCCCAGAAGGCCCCTGCGCACCGCTGCCGCCGAAATCCAAAGGGCTGCTCCTGTAAAGGTAAGTGGTTTTAACGTCGCTACTCACCTTCCAGAAGTCCCCAGCGCACCGCTGCCGCCGAAATCCAAAGGGCTGCTCCTGTAAAGGTAAGTAGTTTTAAAGTCGCTACTCACCTCCCAGAAGGCCCCTGCGCACCGCTGCCGCCGAAATCCAAAGGGCTGCTCCTGTAAAGGTAAGTGGTTTTAAAGTCGCTACTCACCTCCCAGAAGGCCCCTGCGCACCGCTGCCGCCGAAATCCAAAGGGCTGCTCCTGTAAAGGTAAGGTTTTTAAACTAACTACTCACCTCCAAGAAGGCCCCTGCGCACCGCTGCCGCCGAAATCCAAAGGGCTGCTCCTGTAAAGGTAAGGTTTTTAAACTAACTACTCACCTCCAAGAAGGCCCCTGCGCACCGCTGCCGCCGAAATCCAAAGGGCTGCTCCTGTAAAGGTAAGGTTTTTAAACTAACTACTCACCTCCAAGAAGGCCCCTGCGCACCGCTGCCGCCGAAATCCAAAGGGCTGTACCTGTAAAGGTAAGTGGTTTTAACGTCGCTACTCACCTTCCAGAAGGCCCCAGCGCACCGCTGCCGCCGAAATCCAAAGGGCTGCTCCTGTAAAGGTAAGTGGTTTTAAAGTCGCTACTCACCTCCAAGAAGGCCCCTGCGCACTGCTGCCGCCGAAATCCAAAGGGCTGCTCCTGTAAAGGTAAGGTTTTTAAACTAACTACTCACCTCCCAGAAGGCCCCTGCGCACTGCTGCCGCCGAAATCCAAAGGGCTGCTCCTGTAAAGGTAAGTGGTTTTAAAGTCGCTACTCACCTCCCAGAAGGCCCCTGCGCACCGCTGCCGCCGAAATCCAAAGGGCTGCTCCTGTAAAGGTAAGGTTTTTAAACTAACTACTCACCTCCAAGAAGGCCCCTGCGCACCGCTGCCGCCGAAATCCAATGGGCTGCTCCTGTAAAGGTAAGGTTTTTAAACTAACTACTCACCTCCAAGAAGGCCCCTGCGCACCGCTGCCGCCGAAATCCAAAGGGCTGCTCCTGTAAAGGTAAGGTTTTTAAACTAACTACTCACCTCCCAGAAGGCCGCTGCGCACCGCTGCCGCCGAAATCCAAAGGGCTGCTCCTGTAAAGGTAAGTGGTTTTAACGTCGCTACTCACCTTCCAGAAGGCCCCAGCGCACCGCTGCCGCCGAAATCCAAAGGGCTGCTCCTGTAAAGGTAAGTGGTTTTAAAGTCGCTACTCACCTCCAAGAAGGCCCCTGCGCACTGCTGCCGCCGAAATCCAAAGGGCTGCTCCTGTAAAGGTAAGGTTTTTAAACTAACTACTCACCTCCAAGACGGCCCCTGCGCACCGCTGCCGCCGAAATCCAAAGGGCTGCTCCTGTAAAGGTAAGTGGTTTTAACGTCGCTACTCATCTTCCAGAAGGCCCCAGCGCACCGCTGCCGCCGAAATCCAAAGGGCTGCTCCTTTAAAGGTAAGTGGTTTTAAAGTCGCTACTCACCTCCAAGAAGGCCCCTGCGCACTGCTGCCGCCGAAATCCAAAGGGCTGCTCCTGTAAAGGTAAGGTTTTTAAACTAACTACTCATCTCCCAGAAGGCCCCTGCGCACCGCTGCCGCCGAAATCCAAAGGGCTGCTCCTGTAAAGGTAAGTGGTTTTAAAGTCGCTACTCACCTCCCAGAAGGCCCCTGCGCACCGCTGCCGCCGAAATCCAAAGGGCTGCTCCTGTAAAGGTAAGTGGTTTTAAAGTCGCTACTCACCTCCCAGAAGGCCCCTGCGCACCGCTGCCGCCGAAATCCAAAGGGCTGCTCCTGTAAAGGTAAGGTTTTTAAACTAACTACTCACCTCCAAGAAGGCCCCTGCGCACCGCTGCCGCCGAAATCCAAAGGGCTGCTCCTGTAAAGGTAAGGTTTTTAAACTAACTACTCACCTCCAAGAAGGCCCCTGCGCACCGCTGCCGCCGAAATCCAAAGGGCTGCTCCTGTAAAGGTAAGGTTTTTAAACTAACTACTCACCTCCCAGAAGGCCGCCGCGCACTGCTGCCGCCGAAATCCAAAGGGCTGCTCCTGTAAAGGTCAGGTTTTTAAACTAACTACTCACCTCCAAGAAGGCCCCTGCGCACCGCTGCCGCCGAAATCCAAAGGGCTGCTCCTGTAAAGGTAAGTGGTTTTAAAGTCGCTACTCACCTCCCAGAAGGCCCCTGCGCACCGCTGCCGCCGAAATCCAAAGGGCTGCTCCTGTAAAGGTAAGTGGTTTTAACGTCGCTACTCACCTTCCAGAAGGCCCCAGCGCACCGCTGCCGCCGAAATCCAAAGGGCTGCTCCTGTAAAGGTAAGTGGTTTTAAAGTCGCTACTTACCTCCAAGAAGGCCCCTGCGCACTGCTGCCGCCGAAATCCAAAGGGCTGCTCCTGTAAAGGTAAGGTTTTTAAACTAACTACTCACCTCCCAGAAGGCCCCTGCGCACTGCTGCCGCCGAAATCCAAAGGGCTGCTCCTGTAAAGGTAAGTGGTTTTAAAGTCGCTACTCACCTCCCAGAAGGCCCCTGCGCACCGCTGCCGCCGAAATCCAAAGGGCTGCTCCTGTAAAGGTAAGTGGTTTTAAAGTCGCTACTCACCTCCCAGAAGGCCCCTGCGCACCGCTGCCGCCGAAATCCAAAGGGCTGCTCCTGTAAAGGTAAGGTTTTTAAACTAACTACTCACCTCCAAGAAGGCCCCTGCGCACCGCTGCCGCCGAAATCCAAAGGGCTGCTCCTGTAAAGGTAAGGTTTTTAAACTAACTACTCACCTCCCAGAAGGCCGCTGCGCACTACTGCCGCCGAAATCCAAAGGGCTGCTCCTGTAAAGGTCAGGTTTTTAAACTAACTACTCACCTCCAAGAAGGCCCCTGCGCACCTCTGCCGCCGAAATCCAAAGGGCTGCTCCTGTAAAGGTAAGTGGTTTTAACGTCGCTACTCACCTTCCAGAAGGCCCCAGCGCACCGCTGCCGCCGAAATCCAAAGGGCTGCTCCTGTAAAGGTAAGTGGTTTTAAAGTCGCTACTCACCTCCAAGAAGGCCCCTGCGCACTGCTGCCGCCGAAATCCAAAGGGCTGCTCCTGTAAAGGTAAGGTTTTTAAACTAACTACTCACCATTCCAGAAGGCCCCTGCGCACTGCTGCCGCCGAAATCCAAAGGGCTGCTCCTGTAAAGGTAAGTGGTTTTAAAGTCGCTACTCACCTCCCAGAAGGCCCCTGCGCACCGCTGCCGCCGAAATCCAAAGGGCTGCTCCTGTAAAGGTAAGTGGTTTTAAAGTCGCTACTCACCTCCCCGAAGGCCCCTGCGCACCGCTGCCGCCGAAATCCAAAGGGCTGCTCCTGTAAAGGTAAGGTTTTTAAACTAACTACTCACCTCCAAGAAGGCCCCTGCGCACCGCTGCCGCCGAAATCCAAAGGGCTGCTCCTGTAAAGGTAAGGTTTTTAAACTAACTACTCACCTCCAAGAAGGCCCCTGCGCACCGCTGCCGCCGAAATCCAAAGGGCTGCTCCTGTAAAGGTAAGGTTTTTAAACTAACTACTCACTTCCCAGAAGGCCGCTGCGCACTGCTGCCGCCGAAATCCAAAGGGCTGCTCCTGTAAAGGTCAGGTTTTTAAACTAACTACTCACCTCCAAGAAGGCCCCTGCGCACCGCTGCCGCCGAAATCCAAAGGGCTGCTCCTGTAAAGGTAAGTGGTTTTAACGTCGCTGCTCACCTTCCAGAAGGCCACAGCGCACCGCTGCCGCCGAAATCCAAAGGGCTGCTCCTGTAAAGGTAAGTGGTTTTAAAGTCGCTACTCACCTCCAAGAAGGCCCCTGCGCACTGCTGCCGCCGAAATCCAAAGGGCTGCTCCTGTAAAGGTAAGGTTTTTAAACTAACTGCTCACCTCCCAGAAGGCCCCTGCGCACTGCTGCCGCCGAAATCCAAAGGGCTGCTACTGTAAAGGTCAGGTTTTTAAACTAACTACTCACCTCCAAGAAGGCCCCTGCGCACCGCTGCCGCCGAAATCCAAAGGGCTGCTCCTGTAAAGGTAAGTGGTTTTAACGTCGCTACTCACCTTCCAGAAGGCCCCAGCGCACCGCTGCCGCCGAAATCCAAAGGGCTGCTCCTGTAAAGGTAAGTGGTTTTAAAGTCGCTACTCACCTCCAAGAAGGCCCCTGCGCACTGCTGCCGCCGAAATCCAAAGGGCTGCTACTGTAAAGGTAAGGTTTTTAAACTAACTACTCACCTCCCAGAAGGCCCCTGCGCACTGCTGCCGCCGAAATCCAAAGGGCTGCTCCTGTAAAGGTAAGTGGTTTTAAAGTCGCTACTCACCTCCCAGAAGGCCCCTGCGCACCGCTGCCGCCGAAATCCAAAGGGCTGCTCCTGTAAAGGTAAGTGGTTTTAAAGTCGCTACTCACCTCCAAGAAGGCCCCTGCGCACTGCTGCCGCCGAAATCCAAAGGGCTGCTCCTGTAAAGGTAAGGTTTTTAAACTAACTACTCACCATTCCAGAAGGCCCCTGCGCACTGCTGCCGCCGAAATCCAAAGGGCTGCTCCTGTAAAGGTAAGTGGTTTTAAAGTCGCTACTCACCTCCCAGAAGGCCCCTGCGCACCGCTGCCGCCGAATTCCAAAGGGCTGCTCCTGTAAAGGTAAGTGGTTTTAAAGTCGCTACTCACCTCCCAGAAGGCCCCTGCGCACCGCTGCCGCCGAAATCCAAAGGGCTGCTCCTGTAAAGGTAAGGTTTTTAAACTAACTACTCACCTCCAAGAAGGCCCCTGCGCACCGCTGCCGCCGAAATCCAAAGGGCTGCTCCTGTAAAGGTAAGGTTTTTAAACTAACTACTCACCTCCAAGAAGGCCCCTGCGCACCGCTGCCGCCGAAATCCAAAGGGCTGCTCCTGTAAAGGTAAGGTTTTTAAACTAACTACTCACCTCCCAGAAGGCCGCTGCGCACTGCTGCCGCCGAAATCCAAAGGGCTGCTCCTGTAAAGGTCAGGTTTTTAAACTAACTACTCACCTCCAAGAAGGCCCCTGCGCACCGCTGCCGCCGAAATCCAAAGGGCTGCTCCTGTAAAGGTAAGTGGTTTTAACGTCGCTGCTCACCTTCCAGAAGGCCCCAGCGCACCGCTGCCGCCGAAATCCAAAGGGCTGCTCCTGTAAAGGTAAGTGGTTTTAAAGTCGCTACTCACCTCCAAGAAGGCCCCTGCGCACCGCTGCCGCCGAAATCCAAAGGGCTGCTCCTGTAAAGGTAAGTGGTTTTAAAGTCGCTACTCACCTCCCAGAAGGCCCCTGCGCACCGCTGCCGCCGAAATCCAAAGGGCTGCTCCTGTAAAGGTAAGGTTTTTAAACTAACTACTCACCTCCAAGAAGGCCCCTGCGCACCGCTGCCGCCGAAATCCAAAGGGCTGCTCCTGTAAAGGTCAGGTTTTTAAACTAACTACTCACCTCCAAGAAGGCCCCTGCGCACCGCTGCCGCCGAAATCCAAAGGGCTGCTCCTGTAAAGGTAAGTGGTTTTAACGTCGCTACTCACCTTCCAGAAGGCCCCAGCGCACCGCTGCCGCCGAAATCCAAAGGGCTGCTCCTGTAAAGGTAAGTGGTTTTAAAGTCGCTACTCACCTCCAAGAAGGCCCCTGCGCACTGCTGCCGCCGAAATCCAAAGGGCTGCTACTGTAAAGGTAAGGTTTTTAAACTAACTACTCACCTCCCAGAAGGCCCCTGCGCACTGCTGCCGCCGAAATCCAAAGGGCTGCTCCTGTAAAGGTAAGTGGTTTTAAAGTCGCTACTCACCTCCCAGAAGGCCCCTGCGCACCGCTGCCGCCGAAATCCAAAGGGCTGCTCCTGTAAAGGTAAGTGGTTTTAACGTCGCTACTCACCTTCCAGAAGGCCCCAGCGCACCGCTGCCGCCGAAATCCAAAGGGCTGCTCCTGTAAAGGTAAGTGGTTTTAAAGTCGCTACTCACCTCCAAGAAGGCCCCTGCGCACTGCTGCCGCCGAAATCCAAAGGGCTGCTCCTGTAAAGGTAAGGTTTTTAAACTAACTACTCACCATTCCAGAAGGCCCCTGCGCACTGCTGCCGCCGAAATCCAAAGGGCTGCTCCTGTAAAGGTAAGTGGTTTTAAAGTCGCTACTCACCTCCCAGAAGGCCCCTGCGCACCGCTGCCGCCGAAATCCAAAGGGCTGCTCCTGTAAAGGTAAGTGGTTTTAAAGTCGCTACTCACCTCCCCGAAGGCCCCTGCGCACCGCTGCCGCCGAAATCCAAAGGGCTGCTCCTGTAAAGGTAAGGTTTTTAAACTAACTACTCACCTCCAAGAAGGCCCCTGCGCACCGCTGCCGCCGAAATCCAAAGGGCTGCTCCTGTAAAGGTAAGGTTTTTAAACTAACTACTCACCTCCAAGAAGGCCCCTGCGCACCGCTGCCGCCGAAATCCAAAGGGCTGCTCCTGTAAAGGTAAGGTTTTTAAACTAACTACTCACCTCCCAGAAGGCCGCTGCGCACTGCTGCCGCCGAAATCCAAAGGGCTGCTCCTGTAAAGGTCAGGTTTTTAAACTAACTACTCACCTCCAAGAAGGCCCCTGCGCACCGCTGCCGCCGAAATCCAAAGGGCTGCTCCTGTAAAGGTAAGTGGTTTTAACGTCGCTGCTCACCTTCCAGAAGGCCCCAGCGCACCGCTGCCGCCGAAATCCAAAGGGCTGCTCCTGTAAAGGTAAGTGGTTTTAAAGTCGCTACTCACCTCCAAGAAGGCCCCTGCGCACTGCTGCCGCCGAAATCCAAAGGGCTGCTCCTGTAAAGGTAAGGTTTTTAAACTAACTGCTCACCTCCCAGAAGGCCCCTGCGCACTGCTGCCGCCGAAATCCAAAGGGCTGCTCCTGTAAAGGTAAGTGGTTTTAAAGTCGCTACTCACCTCCCAGAAGGCCCCTGCGCACCGCTGCCGCCGAAATCCAAAGGGCTGCTCCTGTAAAGGTAAGTGGTTTTAAAGTCGCTACTCACCTCCCAGAAGGCCCCTGCGCACCGCTGCCGCCGAAATCCAAAGGGCTGCTCCTGTAAAGGTAAGGTTTTTAAACTAACTACTCACCTCCAAGAAGGCCCCTGCGCACCGCTGCCGCCGAAATCCAAAGGGCTGCTCCTGTAAAGGTCAGGTTTTTAAACTAACTACTCACCTCCAAGAAGGCCCCTGCGCACCGCTGCCGCCGAAATCCAAAGGGCTGCTCCTGTAAAGGTAAGTGGTTTTAACGTCGCTACTCACCTTCCAGAAGGCCCCAGCGCACCGCTGCCGCCGAAATCCAAAGGGCTGCTCCTGTAAAGGTAAGTGGTTTTAAAGTCGCTACTCACCTCCAAGAAGGCCCCTGCGCACTGCTGCCGCCGAAATCCAAAGGGCTGCTACTGTAAAGGTAAGGTTTTTAAACTAACTACTCACCTCCCAGAAGGCCCCTGCGCACTGCTGCCGCCGAAATCCAAAGGGCTGCTCCTGTAAAGGTAAGTGGTTTTAAAGTCGCTACTCACCTCCCAGAAGGCCCCTGCGCACCGCTGCCGCCGAAATCCAAAGGGCTGCTCCTGTAAAGGTAAGTGGTTTTAAAGTCGCTACTCACCTCCAAGAAGGCCCCTGCGCACTGCTGCCGCCGAAATCCAAAGGGCTGCTCCTGTAAAGGTAAGGTTTTTAAACTAACTACTCACCATTCCAGAAGGCCCCTGCGCACTGCTGCCGCCGAAATCCAAAGGGCTGCTCCTGTAAAGGTAAGTGGTTTTAAAGTCGCTACTCACCTCCCAGAAGGCCCCTGCGCACCGCTGCCGCCGAATTCCAAAGGGCTGCTCCTGTAAAGGTAAGTGGTTTTAAAGTCGCTACTCACCTCCCAGAAGGCCCCTGCGCACCGCTGCCGCCGAAATCCAAAGGGCTGCTCCTGTAAAGGTAAGGTTTTTAAACTAACTACTCACCTCCAAGAAGGCCCCTGCGCACCAATGCCGCCGAAATCCAAAGGGCTGCTCCTGTAAAGGTAAGGTTTTTAAACTAACTACTCACCTCCAAGAAGGCCCCTGCGCACCGCTGCCGCCGAAATCCAAAGGGCTGCTCCTGTAAAGGTAAGGTTTTTAAACTAACTACTCACCTCCCAGAAGGCCGCTGCGCACTGCTGCCGCCGAAATCCAAAGGGCTGCTCCTGTAAAGGTCAGGTTTTTAAACTAACTACTCACCTCCAAGAAGGCCCCTGCGCACCGCTGCCGCCGAAATCCAAAGGGCTGCTCCTGTAAAGGTAAGTGGTTTTAACGTCGCTGCTCACCTTCCAGAAGGCCCCAGCGCACCGCTGCCGCCGAAATCCAAAGGGCTGCTCCTGTAAAGGTAAGTGGTTTTAAAGTTGCTACTCACCTCCAAGAAGGCCCCTGCGCACTGCTGCCGCCGAAATCCAAAGGGCTGCTCCTGTAAAGGTAAGGTTTTTAAACTAACTGCTCACCTCCCAGAAGGCCCCTGCGCACTGCTGCCGCCGAAATCCAAAGGGCTGCTCCTGTAAAGGTAAGTGGTTTTAAAGTCGCTACTCACCTCCCAGAAGGCCCCTGCGCACCGCTGCCGCCGAAATCCAAAGGGCTGCTCCTGTAAAGGTAAGTGGTTTTAAAGTCGCTACTCACCTCCCAGAAGGCCCCTGCGCACCGCTGCCGCCGAAATCCAAAGGGCTGCTCCTGTAAAGGTAAGGTTTTTAAACTAACTACTCACCTCCAAGAAGGCCCCTGCGCACCGCTGCCGCCGAAATCCAAAGGGCTGCTCCTGTAAAGGTCAGGTTTTTAAACTAACTACTCACCTCCAAGAAGGCCCCTGCGCACCGCTGCCGCCGAAATCCAAAGGGCTGCTCCTGTAAAGGTAAGTGGTTTTAACGTCGCTACTCACCTTCCAGAAGGCCCCAGCGCACCGCTGCCGCCGAAATCCAAAGGGCTGCTCCTGTAAAGGTAAGTGGTTTTAAAGTCGCTACTCACCTCCAAGAAGGCCCCTGCGCACTGCTGCCGCCGAAATCCAAAGGGCTGCTACTGTAAAGGTAAGGTTTTTAAACTAACTACTCACCTCCCAGAAGGCCCCTGCGCACTGCTGCCGCCGAAATCCAAAGGGCTGCTCCTGTAAAGGTAAGTGGTTTTAAAGTCGCTACTCACCTCCCAGAAGGCCCCTGCGCACCGCTGCCGCCGAAATCCAAAGGGCTGCTCCTGTAAAGGTAAGTGGTTTTAAAGTCGCTACTCACCTCCCAGAAGGCCCCTGCGCACCGCTGCCGTCGACATCCAAAGGGCTGCTCCTGTAAAGGTAAGGTTTTTAAACTAACTACTCACCTCCAAGAAGGCCCCTGCACACCGCTGCCGCCGAAATCCAAAGGGCTGCTCCTGTAAAGGTAAGGTTTTTAAACTAACTACTCACATCCAAGAAGGCCCCTGCGCACCGCTGCCGCCGAAATCCAAAGGGCTGCTCCTGTAAAGGTAAGGTTTTTAAACTAACTACTCACCTCCCAGAAGGCCGCTGCGCACTGCTGCCGCCGAAATCCAAAGGGCTGCTCCTGTAAAGGTCAGGTTTTTAAACTAACTACTCACCTCCAAGAAGGCCCCTGCGCACCGCTGCCGCCGAAATCCATAGGGCTGCTCCTGTAAAGGTAAGTGGTTTTAACGTCGCTACTCACCTTCCATAAGGCCCCAGCGCACCGCTGCCGCCGAAATCCAAAGGGCTGCTCCTG